>NW_010205285.1:26558-43743 GCF_000695765.1 Mesitornis unicolor | reverse complement strand
TTCCTGCTTAGTTTGGAACTGAACATCGAGATTTTTTTCCATTACAACGGCTACTGCAGCTTTCACTGGTTTTAAAGCCTGGTGACGGCACCAGCACTTCGGTGGATTACAGCACCTGCTGTCTCCAGATCTCTGTTCGTGCTACCGAAGGAAGGCCAGCCCTGTCCCCAGGGAGCTGATGGGAAATTGCGAGAGGAATCACTGATGTCACCACTTCTGATGTGGGAATCTCTCGTAAACACGCTCCCTCGCAAAATGTGAAGTTCTCCAGAAGAAAGGAAATTCTGATATTTGGGAAAAAATGTCAAATGACTTTGGATACAATAGCTAACTTTCCTCATGGCCATAGATAGAACAGTTCCCAGCTTGACTGGAATCGTCCATACATGTTGATGCATGTGTTAACCTTAAATCACAGGTGGCTGGGCCTCTCCTGGTGACCCGGAGTAACAGTGGAAGTAATTTTGACCCTTCCTTTGTTTTTCATCAGTGTTCTTCTATGGCATATTCTCACTGCTTCAAACACAGAGCCAGGCTTTTGCCAACCTGCGGACACATCGTTGTAGCTACTCCTTTTCAGTGGTCCCTTGAGTATTAGGAAGAAAACAGCTAAGATTTAGAAGCCGTTGTAGCTGCAATAGTTTTGGATACTATAGGCCAGGGTTCCTGGTTACTGATGCCTTCTGTTTATGTGACTTTTGATCTGCTGAGGAAGTATTTGTCAAACGAATGGTATTTCAGCCCCCGTGTGTTTGAAATGCCACAATCCTGACAGTTGTGCAGCAGATGGGTTCAGCGGCACAGCAATGTGCTGCAACCGCTGAAGAAATGAACATCCCAACTTTATTTTACATTAAAAGGAGAAAAATTCGTTTTGTAAATCATGACATGCAAGCTTGCACAGCTATTTTGGTGCAATTCTGAAAGAGATGTTCTTTTCACAACTCAGGACCTCGTCTGTGTTCCTGCGTAGAGAGCTCTCCTTACCAGACAAGTGCTTTTGATGGCAGATTTTGTGTTCTTCTTCCACCATTCCAAGGTGGTCCCATTCGCATCTTGTGGTCTGGTTCCCAAACATGTACGAATGAAGAAGGATCACAGTGTGCCACGTATTTCTAGTCTGACAGGAATTTTTGAAAATGCCAATCTGTGGAGCTAATGTTTACACACACTTCCAATTGCTGCTTACTCTCACAATCTCTTCCCATAGCTACACATCATATTCTTTATCTAAGAATTACAGGGATCACAGCCTCTGAGGTTAATGTCTACAGACTCCTTGGCTGTTCTTTTGAAAATTCTTCAGCCGGTTCACTGACAGTGTAGAAAAGCTGTAAGGTAAAGGTTTTCTTGGCTTTAGCAGTCTTCTCGTCCTTGGGAGATATCGAGGTGTTGACACAGAGCTGCAGACACAGGGAGGAAGCAGTTGTACAATTTTTAAAGTACAATTTGGACAATGAAGCAAAATTATCAAGTGAGCACTTTAAAACAAGACTAATGAGATCAGCTTACTCCCCTGTGTCTTCGGGAAGCATGGAGGCAAAAGCCTCTAAATTTTAGAGGCCATCATTGCCATTATATTAAGGCGTTTACATTAACACAAATTAACAAAGTCAATCATAACATTTATGGGATATCTCCTTAGTAATTGGAGCAATTTCCTTAAAATGAAATTAGTTTTATTATCTTAACAACAAAAGCATCAGAAAACTTTAAATAAAGTCAACTTTCATGTATCCAGTGAGCATTCTACAAAAAAATCGCAGACCTTTTTAGTCCATTAGAAAAAATGATACAGATAAAACTTACTCACATTCCCTAAGTAAGAAAACACCAATAGCATCATAACTAAACCTTTGTGCTCCAAGGTTCAATGTCTTGAAATTTTCCTCTCCCTACTTGTGTTATTGCATGTAGGATTTCCCAACAATTTCTCAATAAAAGGCACGATGGTCTGATCACAACACCAACACAGGACAAACCAAACAGCATCTAGGATCTAGTGTATCAGTATCTATTTCCCTATCTGGCCTATGGATCCATAGCAAGGGCTCTCAAGTGTCAAAGTAATACACATAAAGAAGACAGCTCCTGCCTCCCACCATCCCTCTGAAAGCATATGACACACAGGAATATTTCAGCAAGCAGCCCAGAAGCCATAGAGCTTTATTTGTTCAATATTGCACATGCAAATCATGATCACCTCTCTTCTTTCCTTCTCACACCTGACTGCAGTCTGCAGGATGAATGCTCACAGGACTGCAAGAGACATAAGCACGTGTTTAAATGCTTTGCTGAATCGGGATGGGCAGCAGCACCAGATAAGCACTGACATCTCTATGAAAACCTAACAGTGGGAGACAGAAGAAGCTTAAAGTTTGATTAATAAAAGGTTGTCATCTCAACTTCCCTTTTCCAAGTCAGAACCCCACCACAAAAAAGGCAGTGAGAAGGAAAACACTGATACGTCTGGACAAGGCACTCGGCAAACAGCTGATCAGAGACACCCATTGAGAGACAGGAGAGATGAGAAGTGAAGTGATTTACCTCGGGACATGGACCCCTGTGCTCACAGCCCTGTGTATCCCCATCGTATGCGACCACCTGGATCAACCAAAGTTAACTCAGCCTCCCGGGCAAGCACGACCCTGCCCACCTGCATCCCCAATGGGATGGGGCTGTCCTAGCTGGGAAGCCCATTACATGTGTGTGGTCAGGCTTGCGAATCTAACATTGCAGTAAGACCATAAAAGACATCTTGAACTCAATTTTTCCAAGGGTGATGTAACTGGGTGGGGGCACTACCGGGCTCACGATAAGCGAACTATAATGATAGCTGAAATAAAACATTTGCATATAAATTTTAGCTCCTAAAATTTAGTAGCAGCGGAGAGATAATGGTGTAACAAGTTGATGAGATCATATTTAACTTCATGTGAAGCTTGAAGCTTCATTGTTCCTTGGAGGAAGTGCTCATTGTGTGTAGTAGAGTAAAAAATGTGTTTTAAAACAAAGAGATAAAATAGTTGCCTTAACACAGCAGCAGCATTGTCATTGTAAATCTGCTGTGCCACATATTTTATTACATTTTCATAGCAGAAGAGGGAATTTACAATGTGATACTACAAGCTCCGCCAGCCTTATTCTGTCAGTGGGGTACATCTCTTAACTCATACCTAAAATATTTGCTGATACTGAGACGTGACTGTGAGATACAAAAACAGTCTCTTACGACTCAGGAGAACATTATATTCATCTAGCTTAGAGCAAAAAGAAGAAAAACAAGTAGCTCGAGCATCTGCCTCTGCAAAGAGTGGGCACTGCTCTGCAAATACTTCTGCTCTAAGGAAAGAAGAAAGAGAGAGAATGGCTGCTGAGCCCGGGCTGCTTTTGTGGATAAAGTGATGACACAAAGATGTCATTTCTATGATTACCCCGCACAAAACTGATGCCAAGGCTGTGTGTGAGAGCCTCACTTGTATCATTGCCTTTTGGGTAAGATTCACTCAACGTAGACAGTCTTAGGGCTCGGATCCCCTGTAGCCAAATATCAACAGCAATGGGGTCAGGGCATTATATTCATTCTTTCTGGCTTATCCTAAGTTGCAATATGTTCCCCACAATCAAGGACCGACCATTTACTTTCTTTCTGGGGACCAGTTACAACATATTTCGAATATGCTGGCCTAGAGACAGCCATTACCTAAGCATGGCAGGACTAGGTTCATTCTGAAGACAAGCTAAGACTTTTGACACCAAAGAATTCAGTATTGAGAACTCTTATTGATGAATTAGGAAAAAACTGCAGGTGACATCATAAATTAAATTTTATCAAAGTATTAGACGGGTTTCTGTTCACTTTAATAGAAAACAAACTTGGTGTCAAGAAAATCCTCTTTGGGCAAAAGAACTAAGAAAAGGAACAACGTGGTGCATAACTTACAAGATAACAGAAACAAAAATCGAGCAGGTTGGTTTAAATCAAGAGGGAAATAGTAAGGAAAAGAACTTCAAAAACATTAGCAGGGAGGACCATTCCACCAAGACAAAGTCATCTGTCCTTGCTTTCCCAAAAGCAGCACAATCGAAGCTGACTCTGGGATTTCAAGCCCTCGATGTTTCTTTGTGTTGCCCAACCAGAGTTTGAAAACGCTTCGTGATACCAACAGGACAAAAGGAAGATCCTCAGATATTACAAAGCAGGGACCAGGATTTAATGTCTTTAAAAAACCATCAGTGTCTCCACCCCACCCGAATGATGACATGAGACACAGTCCATCAGAGTTACAATTGGCTGCGTAGTTTTAGGCAGTGCACTGATATAACACTAAACAACAACATATGCACAGCATTTGTAATGAGATTGGACTTTTAACCTCCTGAAGCAGTGGGAAACAATGGGGCTTTTAAAAATACCAGCTCAGAGGTAAGGAGAGGGTCAGCCCAATACAATTTACAAATATAAAACCAGTTGCATAGCTGAGTTTCACTTTAAAACATAAATTATTTGAAAGAATAAGAAGAAACCAGAGGAGGCAGGAGAAAAAGAAAGTTGGCGTAAGGGAAAGAACTAAGAAAGGACACAAGAGATGGGAGAGGAGAAGTGTACAGCCTCTCACAAGCCACCTCCTGCCTAGGGGCTACCTACACTCCTCTGGGGCTCAGACTCACCCACATTTGGGACTGCTTGTCCATTGGCCTGAGCAGCAAACTCTGAACACCAAAATCTGAGGGGCAACTGAACCTCCACACACACTGAAATGCAAGTAAATGGTCATTCCTTTAAAAGGCCTGAGCTCTGAATCGCAGTGATGACCGCTCTGTCTGGATGGAGGAACCAGATGAGGCTGAAGCTAGACCCTCAGCTGCGATAGATGTGATTAGAGTGGATCCACCTGATTTTCACTCATTTGGTGAACTTGAAGACTATCATGAAGTTAAAGCTCTGAGTGCTCACAGTGCCACTCAAAAAAGTTAAAGAATCACTGTTGTCTTTTGCCAACGCAGTGCCCGATGGATGGCCACTGCAGCTGCACGGCCTTACCTTGCCAGTGTTCACAGCCACCCTGACATGCTTCTGCCATGTCACCAACAGAAGGATGTTTTCTATCAGGTGATGAGTAAATCACAGGACAGGATGAGCACACAGCTGCCATCCTGTGACCCAGAGCACAAACAGTCCTCTCCTGCAACTGGTTATGCTGAGTTTTGGTTGCATGATGGGTCATGTTTTATGCCTGATACTTGCCAAGAGAGAGACTTTGGGGACTACACAGAAAATGCCAGCAACCTATGAACCACTAGAATGACAGGTTAGAGTCTGAAGCTCACTTTCTACCCCGAACTAACACTGTAAAAAGGACAAAGACATGGAAAGGGGCTTAGGGAAGGCCAGCTTCCCAAACCTCTATTTAAGAGCTCTCTTACACCTTCACTGCCATGACTTGTATGGCCCTGCTGTTCTCCTGCAGTGCCACATTGCCCTGCCAGTTACACATCTGCAGACAGATATAGCACCTTGCCACACAGTTGTTAGACACAGGGGAAAGGATGGTTGGGTTGTGATTACAACCTGGAATCCACCATGTCTCCTAGCTGCCAGCCTTGCCACATCAAACATATGGTGCCATCTCAGTGGGGGTGGTTTTACCCAGCAGAACGCCAGTTCCCCAAGACTTACACACTCATTTTAGGATATATGTCCAGAAACCTCTTCCTTAGGCTCAGTTCAGGATTTTACTCTGTTCAGGCCCTCCACTTCTCTTTCTTGGGCCTGAATTTTAAGGGCACTTTTTTGCTTTCAAATCATGGCATCCGCAACAGCCCCATGAAAGACTGCCTGCCTCCAGCTCCTCACCAAGAAATGACTCAGTCACTGCTATGGCACGCAGAAAACGGGACCTCCTGTCCACAGGGCTGAGCAGCACTGGAAGTAGCCCAGCACTGCAGTCCCTCAACAAGCAAAATGACTCAAGGAGGATCTGGCAGGACAAAGAGCAGCAAAATCTGACCTGAGTCAAATGCAGCTCTCCAAGAAATCCCTTATTTTTACTCACAAGCGACTTGCAGACGGGAGCTGCCTTCCTGTGACGTACCCTCACCCTCCTGCAAGGCAGCATTAGACAGGAGCCTGTCACCCAGGGATGTTTTTCAACAATACTTCATGTCCTCTTTTACTGTCTTCTTTTTAAGCCACTTCCAAACTCGGTTCCCTTTGCTCCCTACTCAGATCAGACTAATAAGAACATCACCTCAGGGAAAAGACTTGTACACAGACAGACTTCCTCTTCAGAGGATCAAACAGACCAGACTGTTGCTTTTCAAGTTTTATTAATCCTGGTTCATAATTTCCACCACATCATTAGTCATTTCCTATTATTGAATAGCTGGTAGCAGCATCATCGCACAGTAAATAGCAAGACAACCATGCCACCTGCAATTTCTTGGCCGATACCTACCCACAGCCACATCTGGGTAAAAGACAAAGAGGTAAAATTAAAAGCCAAACCATGTAGACTTTTTTTGATCTGTGGCTCATTTCTTTTATTCACATCATCTGCTCAACTGGCTACATAAGCTGCTGCAGACCTTGTTTAAAAACAGCTCCAGAAGATTAACACTAAACCCAGCAGCTTGGAAATGTGGTGATTTTCACTGGAATTTCCCTTCCTGAGGCGTGCAGGGGCTTTGGGGAGCTCGCTGGTTATCAGGGTTTATTATTTGTTTGGTTTCCTAAGCTTTTCTTAGTTTGTCAACATCCTTTAGGTAATTCTGACACCAAAAATGGGCAGAGAACTCAAGTGCCTTGAAGCAATATGTTTTCTGTTCAGTTTTTCCTGCCTCCCTCCCGATAAAGCTTATTTTTCTAATAATACCCTTCTTCTTTCTATCATCTGGCTCAGGAAACTAATTGGGAGAGAGTACCCTGGTCTTTTCAGTGTAAAAGAGCTATATAGCTGGATTTCTGGAGAGGTGTCTTGGACAATCTTCATTTTTCTTTTCCCATTATCTCAGGAAATTTCCAGCCATGGCCTGCAGTCTCCTCTCCGTGCTCTGCAGAAGAGCCTCACGACAGCTCCATGCCAAGTTTCCAGAGGACAATGAGTCCTTCCACCATCTCAAGAGGCAGGGGGTGGTATCCCCTGTTGTACCCCCAGTTCCCAGGACTGAAAGGATTTCCTCCTTTTTACTTGTCCTTGTGAACGCAGCCTGATACACAGAGCACGATTCCTCGGGCTGAAGGGAACTCCAGCAGCAAGGAACAACTTCGGGTTTATGGCAGAGGAGTTTTCTGTCACAGGTTTCCTGCACGGCCCTAGGCAAGAAGTCACTTGCCACTAGACTTTCTCAGTGCTTGTTTCAGTCCATGTCTGCTCTTCTGAACACAAATACTGTTCATCAGAGGTCAGCTGAGTCCTAGGAAGGCTTCAATCTGCCTATGGGAGGTGGCAGGAGCTGGCAATGCTGGGGTGTGTTTGCCCCTGTTTACATCCCCTTCACGGGGTATCCAAGCAGCTGCCTGTGACCCCGACTTTGTCATCACTGCATAGAGGGTGAGAGAATGAGATTTCTCAGTCCAAGAGGCATACTCCACCAGGTATACCTTTTTTTATACATATATATGTTTTCATCTCTCATATTTTCCTACATAAGCATAAATATATACTACATCTATATAATATGCATATTTTATAAAATACATCTATGCTGTAAAAAAGATTAAAAGCAAACTTCCTGCAACCAGCTTTCAATTCCCCTATCTGCTTATGTTAACAGTCCACAACTGCCCCTTCTCTTTTCTCCTGTAATGCACAGAGCACAAGGACTGCTTAGCTTGTGTGTGTCCTTGTACACCCATCAAACACCCATCTGACGAACTCTCATGGTCATCTTTTCCTCTGACCCATCACCCTAATTCCACATGAGATTTCTGTGGCTCTGTCTCCTCTGTGAGAGAGGGATATGGTATATATTGGATGGAATTATTCACTTCTTCAGCAGGGAAAGGAGAGGACGGCATCACCACAGGTCAAAGACATTGCATGTCCAGGGCATTTTTCATGTACACTGTTTGGAGCACTAAGCTCACCTGCAATTCAGATGGAGCTCACATGAGTACCCAGGAACAGAATAACATTTAGGGTTGCCAGCCAAAAGGGCAATAAAAGCATCTCACCTTGTGCAAGACCCCTGTGGCAGCATGAGAGATGCCTCTCACTGTCTAAATCCCAGGACCAGCTCAGCTTCACCTCATCTGACTTTAGTAACTTGCAAGCAGCAGCTTGGTGAGGGTCCTTGAAAACTGATTTCAGTGAGGGGAAGTGTGGATGTTCAGTGGGTTGAGTTGTCACCTGGGGGTGCTTTTTTCTCTGCTTTTCCAAGGTAGCTTAGAGACTGGCGCCTTGGATAAACCAAGGGAGGTGAATCAAGCAACAAAGCTAAGGGGGAGTGCCTGAAATCCTTTGCTGTCAGGACAGACTTCTCACTGTCACATAGGCAAGTGACTTAACTCCCTACTCACCTCCTAGTAAATGTGAGCTGATCCTGCACAATAAAATCTTCCTCCCTTCCAGGAGTGCTGAAAAGCTCTAATTAGTGTTCCTAAAGACCTCAGACTATAAAAGTGTAAACGGCTTGTCTTCTTAATAACAGCAATGAAAGCCTGGAATCAGTAACTCGACAATAATTGCTATATGGGTATAATAAATTGCTTTTGTCACCTCGAAATGAATTTTCATTAATTGGGGCTTTTGTTCTCACAGTCACCAAGTTATTTTTTGCCCTCCTGATGAAATTCCTGAAATGGTGACAGGGAAAGCATAGAATGAAGAATGATGGGCATCTTTACAGAGTTGGTCACATGGGCCATAGATCAGAGAAGTGGGATTTCTGGTACAGTAACATCTCAGTATCTCGACTAAGACAGGCAAAAGCCTGTTGATCTTGATTCCCTACAGATGACAGAGTCTTTATCTTAAGATCCTGTAATCCTAAGTATTGGCGAGAAGGAGAAATAATTTCCATTCATATGTAACAAATGGGAAAGGAGGACAGTGAGCAAACTGAGGACTCTGAGGACTGGAAACTCAGCCAAGTTTCCTGAGTCCCAGATCAGGCCTTGAACTACAAGCCCTCTTTTTTTTTTCAGTCCTCAGGGCAACACCTCTGCCTTTGTCAGGATCGCAGCCAAAAAGCTGCTGTGTGAGTCCCCAGCTCAACTCCTGTGCACAGCACCAGGATCCAAGAGTTCAGTCCCTACCATGGTCATTCAGTCCCTTGCAGAATCAAACGCTGACATCTCCATTCTGAAAGCTCAGCATTTCGTGTTCCCTCATAGATATGAACAACGTGTCTCAATTCAAGGGAAGATCAGGCTCTGTAAAAGGAACAGGGGGAAGGGAAAGGTTTATAATGGAACATAATTATTTAGCAGTGCATTGAAAAGTTGCCTGGCACAGCCTGCCCTTGCAGACAGCACTTCCTCCTTTAATAGTGATCCCGATAGCCAGAGCTGTCTTGACTTTTATCAGCAGGGCAGCCTTGCACTCTGCTCAGACCCAAATGATCAAGTGGCCTTCACAGCTGCCACCACTTCCTATTAAAAGACTACAAGAGGCCTGTGAGATTAAGAAAGGATAAAAACAAGTACTTATCATTTGGGAAGTAATGTCCTGGTTATCTAAAGCAAGGTAATTATATCACAAGTTTTATCTATGAGTGGCTTTTTCCTTCCAGAGGGTAGGAATAGAAAAACTTTTCACTTCATAATGAGTCCTATTGAAACTCCATTTTGCCCTTGGCAAAAGGCCATTATCCAGCAGAAACATGTAATCATCCTAAAAATGCATAATGGCATGGAAAACGGACAAGTAGTTTCTTGAAATATTGTTTGTAAAAGGCCTAATTTATAATGGGGATTGTTTGTGTTAGGGCCTTTTGGCATGTATGGTTAACAAGAACTGGCTGTTCTGCTGCCAGTTCGTTTAATCAAGAGGGCCTTGTGTAGGCCTTGGTCGATACGGCCATGGAAACAATGGGAGCTTTTACCCTGTAACTGCCCCATCACGATAGAGAGAGCACCCTGCTATTTAATCTGTTGTTGTTCTTCTTGATAGACACCGCTCCTGTCAATGCATCGCATCAAAACATACACACTATCAGATTCATTGCACTGCTGGGCCTATCTAAAGAAATATTGGGAACGACCTGGCAGCACCGCTAATTGAGGACAATCATGCAACTGTAGCCTCTTTGTAACGATGCAATTGTATGAGCAGCGGAAATGCAGCGGTTTGCCCACATGCTAGGAATGAAACCTCTTGGGCTGGCATTCATCTATGCTAAGAGTTGGACCACGTGCAGGAGAAAACATTCCCCAAAAGGAAATGAGAAAGGCTGCGGTAAATACTCCTCACCTGCTTAGTTGTCAGAGTGCAGATGCACAATAAATCTTTGTGATCCCTCCAAGCATCATTCTTCTCTGTTAGGAGACGCTTGCATTCAAGGTCTACAAACCCTTTATGACAGATCCAGCACTCGGCTCAGATATAGGTCATGGGAACCTTACCTCAACACAGAAATAAAGCTATACATAACAGGCCCAAATGCTCCTGCCCTGAGCCTCAGGTGTAGTTGTTAACACTAAGCAAACTCCATAAGATAGAGGAATTAAATGCTAGATTACCAGTGAGCATGTGGTGGGGAAAGGGCATCACCACAGCGGGGGAAATATGTGCTGGGGAGGCTGCTTGACAGCAGAGAGCTATCCAGTACAGCTTATGCCCATGTGCACACTGTGGAGGGAAAGGAGAAATCATGGATTTCAAGATTCATAGTGCCAAGATCTAGACCTGAGGAGTTGCATCTTGTTACACAGACCAGCTATTTGCTGTATATATGGCAGTTGTGCCTCAAGGTCTCAGGCACAGATGATTCTTATTGTGCCTGGCACTGTACGTGCATTTATTTTAAGACAGTCCTTGCTACCGAGAGCTTAGAATTGACACAGAGTGGTATTTTTAACAAAAGCACAATAATTGCCACAACTGAAATGAAAACAAAGCTATAATTTGGACGGCTTGACAGTGTGTGAAGGCCTACTATAGAGAAATGTAATTCAAAGAATTTTCATCTTTTGGGGGCTTCTGTTGAATCCATGGGTATCTCCCTAACCTATAGAAAAAAGAACCCTTCTTTATTTGCTCCAAAGCTGTGTTTGTACAGTAACTGCTGAAGAAAGACCTTCTTCCTTCCATAACCAAATAAAATTATCCCTTTGGTTATTTATAGCCCTCACGGCCCAAAGACATCACTTGGCTCCCTACCACAAGCCCAGCCATGTGTTACTATATTAAAAAATGCAAAAATGTAATTACGGGGTACTCAAGCCAGTGTCTGCAGACAAAACCTGCCAGGAGCGAAGAGACAGGAAACGTGTGTCCTTCAGAGCTGTGCACGGCCGTCCCCGCCTCAGGACTCCACCAGGACCGAAAGAGGAGGGACAGGGGCTGGCTTTGCCAGACAGCGAAGTCACATCCTCCTTTCAGCAGAAACCAGCTTGCTGTAAACTGCAAGTGTAATCCTGACCCCCCAAAAAAAAAGAAGAAAAAAAAAAGTCCCTCCCTGCCAATTCAGAGAGCCGCACCATTTACGCTTGGTCACACTGCGAGCCACGCTGTCTACCCACAGAGGGGAAAAGTGAGTAGGGTAGGATGCAGCAGATCTTACCTCCCCTGCACAAGCCTCTTGCATCTGTCTGGGAGCTTTGCCTGCTGTGGTGAAACAATTTCTTATGCATTCATATGAAGAGGAAAGCACAGAGACTGAGTTATTTCCTCCTTGCAGCATAGCACTCTTCCAGGTAAAGGGCTGATGGGCCAGAACACTGATCTTCATGGCTTTGCTCTGCTTTTGTGTATCTTCCCTTCCCAGTTTGCAAGTCTCTTCTCTCCAACTGCTTTTCGCTGTCCCTGAGCTGGCAGCTACCACTCACAGCAGGGCAGAAAGGAATCCTGCCACCCTTGATGATTTAATCCAGATTGTCCCTACAGGGCTGCGAACTCCAAGCATTCTTGTGTAGGGTCTGCTCTGCTCCTGAGCTGGGCACAAATCCTGGCCAGCCCTGAACCTGACCCAGGGTGATTGTTCAGGGTTAGCAGGTTTAGGACCCAGAGATCCTCATCCTCCTGTCACCTGTGTAAGCATCCTCACGCAGTAGTGGAGGAGAAGCAGCTGAGAGATGCTCTGGAGAAAGCTAAAGCCCCCATCCAACAGATGTGTCCAGTATTTAGATCACCATTAACTTTAATGAGTGAGTCCAGATTCACACTGGGCAGGATGGAAACAGAGTGGAGTTAAGCTGAGACAAATCCAGGCACAACAGCACTTTCTCTAAGACCTCAGGACACCCACACAAGTAGCTAGTGAAGAGTGAAGGAATGAAACAAGAAAAAGCACTTTTCCTCAGGGCACATGAGCTCTGACAGGAAACTTTAGAGAAACTTTGAGGGAGGGATAAGTCATTTGGATGATGAATCGCCCATCGGCCTTCCAGAGTCATTTCCAATCAAAATGCCTTTAGGAGGGTTCCCTCAGAGCCGCGCACAAAATCCTCTTCAAAAGATACAGAGTTTCAGGGTGAAGGAGCCGGGTGTACAACAAAGAGCTCATAGCCACTTGTTCACCTGCTTCTTCCTTCCAATGTCAGCCTCCTGTTTCAGCAAAACCAAAGTCTATCAGTTTGTCCCTCGCTAGTGAACATTCATTGACAAAAAGGTGATTATTTGCTGAAAGAAAGAAATGGAAGAGGTAGGAGTGGTTCTACCAGCCCAGCCACAGAAGGGTGAAAAAGGCAAAGTTTTGCCCGTTTTCAGCTCAAAACAACCAAGCCTTCCACACTGCCCATCGAAAAAGAACCACTCTGCAATGCTCACTCCATAAACCTCCTGCCAGCCTCTTTTGCTTTGGGAGTTTGCAATAAAACAGCAACTTTCAACACTTTGCACCGTCCAGCTCTGTGATGAATAAGATCAAAATCTTGCAAGTGGAAGATTAAGCAACGGGATGCTCCCTGTTATCCTCACACCACTCACATCCAAACTGCTGCCTTGTCCGTTCACACTGATTGCTTTAAGCCCTCTCAGACCCCTTCCACGTAACCCGGTTTACAGCGTCTTATTCCCGCAGTATTTCCACCACTTTCCTGCTCTGGCCGGGAGCAGATGGGACCTCTCCAGGCAGTATCTGCAGTGCCACCTTCTGGCCTGCGACACGAATCCCAGCCACCCAGCCAGGCCCTGCTGCGGAAAGGTTTGTCCATCCTCCTGTCCCCTCTGCGGCCACCAGCTCACACGGCCACCTGCAAAAACGCATTTTATGATGGTTGGAGCACTTGGGTTCTTACGGTGCGCCCAACACAAGGAATGAGACACAAGCCACTCCTCCCTATGGCATAACCAAGTGCCACTCTGTTCTCCAGCTCCACACAAACCAGTGTGGGAATCCTCACACTCTATAACAGATTGTGAATATATAGAATCCTCTATAAGCAAAGGAGTAACTGCCAATTCCCTGCACTGTTTTCTTGGCCTGGTGTCCCAGGATCTAGAAATAGGCTGCTGCTGTTGCTGCAATGAGCGGTATGTGAAGTGTGCTCTGGTATCAGTTCACTGAGTCCTGCAAGGAGCAGCCACTCTGCAAATGGCAGTGGTTTTGCAGTTAATTTAAATACGGTTATCACCAGGCTTGCAGAAGTTTCTCAGCTCCTTCGCAACTTCTGCATCCCAGCAGGTGCATTTCTGCAAGGAGAAGCTCAGATCTGTGCCCTGAAGAGCAGCACCATCACCCACAAAGAAGGGTGAAAGCACATTGTCAGGAGCACGTCTAGGAGTTCTTCTCTGGCCTTCAGTATTAATCCTCTACAACGTTATTTACAGCCATACTAAAAAATTAAGTGCTTCATGGAGCTTCTTTGTGGGTTTTGGCCACATGGAACAAATGTGATTTCCTGATGCTTGTATGACACTGGCAGCATTTCAGCAATTTCAGTGCATCTCTCTAAATACGAACTTAATTCTCGTTTATTATAGGCCCCATTACGCCACTGGCAGTGGCTAAAGGGGCCTTGAATTTTGGCAGAAATGTCATTTACAGCCACCTTATGTCCTTTTTACAGCATTCTGATCTGGTATAAAAGAGATGGTGCACTGTACAGCTCCAGCCTGCATCTTGGAAGCCAGAAGTTTTCCACACACCCCAGCTTTGGTGAACTGGGAGAACATTTCAAATGAAGAGCCTAGCCTCCACTAATACATTTATTTTTCACTTCCTTGCACCTATCAAGCCCTTTATAAAGCTGTATTAGAATAACAGGGAAAAACAAGAGAGCAAAAGCAGAATTTGTGCTGGAAACGATGGCATTCACCCTCTGCATCTCCATGCATGGACCATGCCTGGCATTGCAGAGACTGATCTTGGCTGGCCACTACCATAACACACAATAATATTTGGATGGGGAGAGTTTACACATATGGGGAGTCCCAGTGGCTTCTAGAAGAAGTCTTGCGACTTAGCCTGGGAACTGCGATGGGGAGATGTAATCATAACAAAGCACAGCCTTTTATCTCTGGGTGGGAAATCTTCCAACTTCCATTCTTCTGAAATCTTTGAAATCTTTGAATCCATCCCTTTGTAAAATACGTATCTTTTTAAAAAATGAAGAACTTTCCAACTGAACTCACATTTCCAAATGTGATTTTAAAATTCACGTGCGATTCTGGGGGGTGAATTGGCAAAATTCCAATCGAGCTTTCACCACTGCAATTAAAGTGATTTTTCCATCCGAATATATCCCTGACGTGGCAAGAAATTACACTATCACTGGATAAAGCTGTTTTGATAGATCAGTTCCCTCACTGAGCATATTTTATACTCATCAAAACTATTTATACATCCTCACATAACAGAGCTATTCTAGGAATTTCAAATCTGAATAATAATATTAGTCATTCTTGAAAGCACAAACGCATGCAGTATCCTTATTAATGCAAAGCACAAATAACCAAGAAGAAACCGATTCCCTTTTTCTGCCTGCTCCTGTGTACACACACACACACCCGCATGCACTCATGGATCACACATCCCAGTGGACCTGAAAATTCCACTCAGATTAATTCAAGAGCAACAAAAGGAAGCTGTTTCAGACTATTTTTAAACATGCATGCTCTAAACATGCACCAAATCAAAACTCCTTCACATACGCTTCTAAGAGCTTTTGCAAAATCCAGCTTAAGGGAATTAGGCGCTCGGGTCTAATTGAATTTCAGTGCGATATGGACACCTAAGTCCTCGAAGCTCCTTTGGAAAAACTCTTGTCTTATCCAATATAGGGTTCATTTTCCAGCTGAGAAATACCTTAGTAATGGTACACTTAACACTCAACAGTCATTTGACCTATTTTACTAATGTGTTTGGGAAGGAGGTTAATTAACAGTGGATAGCTATATCCTTAAGCTTAATTTTTCCAACAACCCTGCTCATAAAAGGAAAAATTGAGTACATATTAAAGGAAGCAAGCAATTAACTTGCACAAATAGTGAGCTCATTGAACTGCAGCTGACTTCTATCATGTCAAAGAACAACTAAACACAGAAGCAATGAAAAGATTGTTGCCACGACCACCGCTGAGAACTGCCTGGCAATAAAGATGAATAACTTCCTACTTGAAGATTACTGATTAAAGCTCATAGAAACCAAAAGGTTAGACATAGGCATATCTGGAGCAAAATATTTTAATGCATGTTTGGCAGATTCTGTAACGTATTTACAGTGGATTTAAAGCAAAGATTTATACAACTCTAGTAAACTGTGCTTTAAGCAGCCTTTAAAACCACGGCGGTTCCAAACATCACAAGTCCAGGGGTAACTGGTTCATTTTGGTGCTTTAGAGTAGGAGCTACCCCTGCCGTTTCCTAAAGACAGAGGAGGGGAAATGAAGGCTGAGTATTCATAGGCCTGAGCACGCTGTGGGAGGGAACGGGGCTTGGTGGGATGAATGGTGGCTAGAAAACACCAGGGCAGCACTGACTGGGCCATTTCCATAGAGGCCCATGGCAGAATTTATTATCATCCCTGAAAACAGGGCAACACAAAGATGTACAGCCTCATTGGGACTAAAAAAATCCTATCTTGGTCCTTGATCCAGCGTGACCTAAGGATAAGGAATTAACGATAGCCCCACATCTGGCCCAGTTTATTGTTCCATAGTAACAATGTTTGTTACTGTGACTGGGCATACAAATGAAAGCCAAATAATCAGGGGTGGTGGATGCAGCGAGCTGGTACTTCACACTGTGCAAAGCAGCAGCAGAGCCCAAAGACAAAACACAAGGAGGTCCTGCAGAGATGTGAGTCTTAGCCAGTGAGAGTTCTGCTCCACAATACACATAGATACAGTTAACCAAGATCAGGAGGGGGTGTCCTCATTTCCCCATTCTCTATACCAACAAGATCAGAAACCTGGGGAGCAAAATTCCCCTGAGCACTGTTTCAGAGACTTCTTTTTTTCCCATTTCTTGCTATGCTTCCTTGCAGTGTTTCCCCAGAAAGAAATGCAGCTTGCTTCAAAATGAATTTTGGTTTTAATGCTGATATTGCACAGTGTGTCCCTGATGTCAGTGCTGAGCTGTGTGTTTCTGATTCACTTGGCCCACCAAGGCTACAGTAGCCAAAACCCAGAGCCCTACAACAACCTCTGTGATAGCTGCTCCGCTGGTACATCAGCAAACCTAATATCTTGATAACTCCTAAACAAAGAAGACACACAGCAGCCACTTCAGGAGAGAGTCTAACGCAGTACTGAGTGAGAAGAGTGTACTTCTGTCCTGGAGGAGTTCTTCTGGGACATGCCCATGTGGTAGGATCCACGTGGCACGGAGATCCATTCCTCCTCCTCCACAGCACAGCTTGCAGCAACACTTTTTGGATTTCCAGCCTTTTAAAGTTTAAAAAAATAATAGCAATAACTGTGCTTTTTGTAGTGACATCTCAAGACTCAGCAGAGGCAAACCATGGCAATCTCCTCTCTCCACACACCAAGACTCCCTGCCTCCCAGTCTGTGTGTAGACAAGAGAGAGACATCAAACAAAACTGCTGGGCCTCAGTGGTGGAATGGGGGCAATGAACTGT
>NW_010205285.1:0-26527 GCF_000695765.1 Mesitornis unicolor | reverse complement strand
GAAAAGACCTGGAAAGGCAGTTTGGCTGGGAACAGACAGTGAGAACATTCAGGCAGAAGACTCAGGAAAATTTTATTCAGATAAGTTCTGATTATTTGCCATCTGTGACTAAATATGAGGCACCTGCAAATGCAATAGAGCAAAAATCTGCAAAGCAGAAAGCTACTTCATCCAGCGTCCAGAGAATGGCTGGCTTTGTCTAGCAAAGACACTTCATTTTAGGTAGACAATGTACAGCATCTAAATGCAATTCCAGGACAAATTGCATTAAATATGATTATTGCTCTCTTAGCTCTGACTGTAAAATACTCCTGTGAATTAATGACATGAATTTTGAGCTCACATTTTTAAACAGCAGATCCAAAATCCAGAAGGAAATCTGTGGGCTCAAACAGCAATTAGCCCATTGGCTTTGAAGTGCTTGACCTTTATTTGTCTCACGCACACCTCCCCTACAAACTCCTTGAAGTCAACTGGCACCTTCTCCTGTGTTAGGGGGCTTCTGATGATGCCCCAAGAGCAAATATCTTATTATTTCCAGTCACTGCATGCGCTGGAAGCAAGAGTTGCTCTTACAGTTCTTTTTAATCTGATATGGAAATAAATAACTTGGGAAAAGACCTCCATTTCCACCTACATGCTCCTTTGACTTGTGTCTTTTTGCCCTTGGAAATTCTCTGAATCCACTTTCCCTGCAGTGAATCACATGAGCAAGTCAAAATCTTAATTGTGACATGGAAGTTAAACAGCAAGACATTACTTCATTACAGTGGAGATAAAAGGGCAAGGGATTGCTGGCATTTTCACCTCAGCTTAATTCGCGGGGCTTCTTGGGACTGATACTTGTGAGTGCAGAGAAGAATATTTCTTTTTAATAATATTTTTTCCCTCAGCTGCAACCCTGAGCTTTGAGAGCACGCAGTTACACTCACACCAAGTTACTAACACAAAGCATGAAAATAAAATGGGACGTGGATTCAGAACAGGTTGGACTTGCAAAGCCTATGTGCCCACTTACCTGTGCTGAGGTAAGAACAAGGGTTTAATTAACCAAAGAGGGCCTCGTTAGCATGAAGGCGAAATATATGAACTCTTAATTACATTAGCAGCAGGAAAAAGAAGCCCAAGTGGTTTGCAGCGACTGCGTAACTCACCAATGAGCACATTTTATACGTCCCATCTCGGCCCTGTGCAGATGGTTGATTGCAGCCATGTCACTGCCTGCCCTGGCTCGAGCCATAGGTTTCCCTGTATCTAATTTCAGGAATACCCAATATTGGCCAACATGTTACACGTTAGAAACAGCACGCTCCCTGATTGTCCCGTCTGGCCTTATGATCTATGAATCCTCCCTGCATTTATGGGGAGGAAGCAGTTTTTCAGTAGTTGAGAGTTTTTCTGATAAGGCTAATTTACAGTCTCCCTTCACCAAATGCATTAAAGTGTTTTTAAAAAAAATCAGCTTTGCACTTAGCATCTGCACCCACTGGCCACTGGGTATTTTGGACAAAATAAAGACTGATGTAAGGCATTTCCTATCTATGGATATTTTAAAAAGTGAATAGCTGTAGTATTTTGCACAGCTTTTGCATTTCCTTTTTCATAAATTAGCCTAGAAACTTCAAATGTGCCTTACACTTGTGATTTGTTTTCTGTATATTTAAGCTAACATCCTCAGACGATGCATATCTGCAATTTTATTCAGATATGAATATTCCTGTGTGTCAACACATTAAACTGCATTCTTCTATGCAGCACACAGCTCTGTGGCAGCAGTTCACTCAATATTTCATTGCAAGAGTATTGGAGGAAACCAATTCCCTGGGCTACACCCACGGTGACAAGAGGGATGGGAGGAAACAAAAGGCATTCGTGCACATCGCATGCACAAGCACATGCCCAGTTCTTCCGGGAAAATTCACGACACCTCAGACCTATGGATACTTTTCATCTGGAGTGTCGTAAGCGCGTGAGCAGCCACTTTTGTGCTGAAGCTTCTGATTAAAAAATGTCAGGCTGATATAGAGGGAAGGCAGGAAAGCCAATAAGGTGAAATGAAATGTATTTGTAAAGGGAGTTTTCATGCTCCTTAAATCACATAGGCTTGCAAGTCTGCTTCCGAAGGCTCAGCTTTTTGTATCTTACTTGTCTGACGGTGTTGTGAAATCTACTTGGAACAGATAAAAATTCAAGACAGAACCATAAAAATTGACATTAAAAGAAATGAAAGGAAAAACACCCCGCATTACCTTGACCAATTGTGTTGACGTGAACAGCGTTTCTGGAGACTGTGGATGATGACGGAAGCTCTGCAAAGTCAGACAAGGACAGATCTCAGCCACTTCCAATTTAGCAACAGCTTCTTATTTGTGCTGAAGTTTCAGCTCAAGCTTCCAGCCAAGGAGCAGGGGTTTAGGGCTAAGGTGCAAACTATTTCACCCATCACACTACAACAATTTGATGAAAGAAAGATGAAGAGAGGTCTCTTAGGTGTTCAGTATCCAGCTGAACTACCCAAAGGCCATAGGAGTGGCAGTGCTACTTTTCTGGTTATTGCTTAGGAGGTTTTGATCAGTGGCATCTGCAGAAGTAATGCAAGTTAATTAAATTCTGTTTTATTGTTGAAAAGAGTAACTCCATGCTGAGATAACATGGCATGACCGGGTTCCCAGCAGACAAGACTTCTAGGAAGGTATTTTGCAGAGCCAGAAGAGCTGCTGCTGCTTGTTTTGTCTAAAAGAGAGCTTCAGCTTAAAGATTTGGATTTCTGCTGGAGACCTAAACTTGGTCATCTTGTTTGCCATGTAACAGCCCTCTTATCATGGAAAAGAGTGAACCAATACAGCTTAGTGTACGGGAAGAAAAATCACACCCTCCTGAAAACTGTGTCTGGTTCTCTGGCACTGGAAAATGCAGTAGCAAAAGTTTTGCCTACTGAGCAAGCCCGTTATCCCCAAAATCACAGAATTCAGGTAATTCAGGTAGACTCTGGAACGGCAGATGTAATTTCTAAAGGTGGAATTTCAACTATTTTTTTATATATTCATCCACCACATCAACACTCCTGGCAAACAAAGGCCATCAATACTGCCTTCCTCACCAGCCCACTCTTGGAGAGGGATGAGAGACGACTCGTATGTGCTGGTGCTTCTCACCTCTAGGAAAACTGAATGGAAAGAAATAAGCAGTATTGTCACACTAGAAACTGAGGAGCGGTGGGTAAAAGTAAAAAATCATGTGATTACTGAAAAATAACTCTTTTTGGTATAGGCATTAGTCCTGGGCTCATTATGAGGAACTATGAACTCAGTTTGACCACTGTGTTGGCGGGAGTTTCTGCAGGAGTGGGGGGAACTGAAGGGGGGAAAGGATATTAAATATACAGGATCACGATAATAAACAATAAGGTTATTTTAATGCTGTTCTAGGATGTTTTTCAAGCAATTTTTAAATTCATATGAAAAATGCATGCACATATGGAATTTAGGGTTAGATTTCTTCTTTCTCCACCCCTCCCTCCCCCGCCTGCAGCTACTCGGTTCCTCCTGGCCCGCACTGTTTGCGGAGCGATGTTAGCTGCGAGTAGTTTATCTCCATAGCTGTTTTGCTGGTTTGTTTGTGTTTAGCTGAAGTTTGGATCCTTTCTGGTTAGCGTCTTTCACTGGTAATTACAGGCAGTGTACCGTGAAAAGGTTAGTTTGGTCAGCGGAGCAGAGGGCTGGGCGGGGGGAGAGGGTTAGGAGAGTTTATCGAATGATCAGAGATGCCTTGTTGGCGCTCATCCTTTGTAAACAATACGAAATGTCAGCGGTGCTGGTTGCTGTCACTGCTGACAGTATAAAGAGCAGAGAGTGCAGCATTCTTTTGGGAAGCTGGTTTACTGGGAGAGGAAACAAGGCTACGGGATGAAGGCACTTCATGGATATCCGAGTACCTTGGGAAAAGAGAGGAGTTTGGGCTTCTCACTCAGCAACCTAATGAAAACTAGACAAATAGTCCTGCGTTTAATATATAGTTTCCACCGATTCATGCTTCTTTTGTTAGGAACAATTCTGGTCTGTATTGGAAAGAGACAGTTAAATATAAAGAAATAATTTCACATTGACAAGCAAGTTTCAGATTAAGGAGCCAAAGGAAGTTTATGAAAGAAAAGAGCGCTGCATTCGGATAGGTAAATTTCCACGGCCTGACCTCGCATTCCTTCAATTGTGCAACAAAAAGCAAGAAAAAATGTGATGCCTGAACAAATAATCAAACGGTAATCGGGAAAACTAAATAAAGCGGTCTGCGTTATGAAATGCCGGGATACAAACAGCTACGAGTACACCAGAAACTTTTCAACATCTGTGAAAGGGGAACTGTGGCAGAAATAGGACCAACATGAAACGATTTACAAACACAAAGCTGTACCTGCAGGCAAACATTTATGGAAAGGAACAGAATGTTTTGCCATTTAGGATCTCATCATAGGAGAGAATGGGTCCTGTAAAAACACAGACACATTTCCAGGATTCAACTGGATCCGTAAACCAAACCCACCGTGCAGCATTTCTAATACGTGGCCGATGTTCCTAAACTAAAACAAAAACAACCCAACAATGTAAAATAAAGGCAGATTTCCTACAAGAAAACAAATCACACGTGTTGAATCGTAATAAACAACATACTGTCAAAACAGCATTATTTAAAACAACTGACAGCGCTCCATATCCACTGCTGGTTTGACACACAAAGTACTGACTGGGTTTTGAGAGTTATCAGTCTATCAGACACCCTGGGAGATTTATTGCACTCGAGTCAAATAAAACTCACGGGACTGTTTAACTCTTGATCTTCTAGACTCCCTTGAAGGAAAAGGAGAATGAAATTAGTCTGAGCAAACAGGCAGGCTCTCTGAAGCAGAACTTTAGCTGGCGTTAACTGTCACAGCTCCACTGCACTTCACTCATATATCCATATAGTCCACGGAGGTGGCACTGCCACAGAACGTGCATATAAAGCCACGTAGTAAATATATTTATGAAACACAGACCTTTAGAGGTGGCAACATTCTCAAAAGTTTAATGACCCTTAGCTCCAAACTTGGGAAACCTGGTGCCAGAGACACCTTCCTCTGAAAATAACAACCCCATCAGGTGCCCTAAGCTGGGCATCGGTGTTGCTGTGCTTTACTTGTTCTCCTGTGAAAATGTTTCATGTTTTTCACTCTGAAAATGATGTTTGACACCTGGAAGGGACACAAGAACAAAGCCCCAGTGACCCAAATGGCCTGGAATATTCCCCTTTATTCAGAAATGCTGCTCTGAGTCACAAAAGTGAGAGCGTACTTAAATATAGACACAGATGAGGCCTCCAAGCTTCCACTCACGCTGGTTTAAACCACTGAAGTCAGCGAATATGCCATGAATTTCACTGGGCACAGGATAAGGCCCACACTTCTGATACCTAAAAACTCCTTTCTTTCCTGTGAAATCCTACAGCCATTGACATCAACAGGAGTTTCACCTAAAACCGACTCATTTTAGCCCTTTTATTCCTCAATGATAATCTCAAAACAAAGTGAGCATTATCAGTGACCTGTGCTGCACAGGGGTAAGTGGAACTCTAAAATATTCCTTTTTCCCGTTTTTTTCTTCTTCTTTTTTTAATTGCAAAGTAACAAAAGGGACTCTCACTGTTTGGATCACTTTTCATGAAGTAAATCTGCAGACCTAGTCTTAAGAAATAATTGTTCTCAAACTGCTTTCTGAACTAACTAATAGTAAAAATAAAATAAAATAAAAAAGATTTGCCTGTCATGGGAGTTGGTCAATAAAATGCAACAGTGTTTATTACAACATTTAAAGTCTGTGATTAAGAACACCAAAAGGCCTAAACTAGAAAGGGGTTTAGCCTGTAATTAATTCCCCTACAGTCCTGGCCTGTACTTCCTTATGAGCTAGCTCAGCAGGGCTTTTCTTCCATGTCCATCATCAGCTTGTAATTATTGCCATTCTCAAAGCTATGCCAGATGGGCTCTTTAGAAGCCGGCATGCAGCTTGTTTATGAGAGAGCGAGCTGTAATATTACTCTACACAGAGACCTATCTGGTCCCAGTCAAAGAGCCATCGTGTTCCCCCCTCCTCGTCCCTCCACACTCTCCCTGCTTCCCCAGACAAGCCTCTCCATTTCAACTTGCTCCCCCCACTGAATAGGGACAGCGTGGGGGATACCGTAACCCCAAACAGGGGGGCAGATCCCCATCTCTCATTCTATTTCTTCCTCAAATAAGGTTTATCGAAATGGAGCAGACCAAACACCCAGGCAAGACCCTGACTTTGGGGATATTGCCTCCTTTCTCCCACTTCCTTCCTCCTTTCTGAGCTTCTGTCTCTTCCTTTGAGCGAGCACTGAATTTAGGGACCGAACCTCCCATCGCTGCGCCTAGCGGAGAGGAGAAACATTTGTGGAGAGGCTGAGGTTAACACAGGGGATGGCGAGAAGGAATAACCCCGAGTTCATCTTGGTATAGGCGCTCAGCGTTGGATATCTTGGAAGGCCAAGACAGTGCTTCTATCAGTAGTTAATGAGGCAGGACTTGCAACAGATAGCCACTTTTCACTTACAAAAGCTTTTAGATGTCTCTGTTTACTTTGATCCATTTCAGTTCATTTGAGCCTTTTTTCTTTTCCTTTTTTTTTAAACCTTCCCCCTCCCTGCAGCCACCCCAGATAAACCGCCTTCCCCCTTTCTCCTCCCATCCTGAACTCAAACAATAGTATCATTTACCGACTTTTATACTTAACAAGTTTGAAGATCTTTAGTCAAGTTCTGCTACAATGGCATAAAGAAAAAAAACATGGCTCTTGAGAACACCACCAGAAAGAGAGAGGGAGGGGAATCCGGCTGCAGAAGCGTAATTAAAAAATCCGACTGCCGAAAGATAAATGAAAGGAAGGGGGGGTGGGAATAACAGGAAAGGCTGCATTTTCAGGAGAGATTTAAAGTTATTTGTTTCTGATTGGGGGAACTGCTCATTCTTTTATCCCTTGTTATTTTATCCATGTGATGCCAAAAGAACTTTCTTTGTTAAAATGTTCTCAGAACGGATAAAACTAATTTGCTGGAATGTGAAATAATCCAGAAAGTAAGAGGACTGTGCCTAATGTTCACAGACTGAGAATGGCAAATTAACCGGCCACGGTTTCCAGTCCCTGGGGCACAGGACTGGAATTTAAAGCTTCCGAAGAGAGCCCTGGTGCTAATGGATTTGCATGAAACTTGGCATGCTAATGGAGATTGTCTCTTGTAATGAGCTTTTAATTAGGTCTGCTTGGTGCTTGACCTTCTTGTAATATGGGGCCACTCCTCAGATGACAGCATTTCTAACCCACAGGTGCAGATAAACACAGCCTGTAAACAGACAGGACTTCCCCAGCAATTTCCAGGCCCAGCCACTTCTTTCCCTCAGATTCCTTGCCCCTTCATCAGTTCTCATTCCTTCCCTCCTGTGAACAACCTTGCTTCCTTGATCATTATTATTTTGCAAGAGATTTTAAGTCAGTTGTTTGCATTTTCCTGTCTGTTTTAAGATAATATTCCACCCAACTGGAAAACAAAACAAAAACCAGCAACAGGAACCTGACGTTGTGAATACCCATGGGCACCTCCAGCGTGGCACAGGGATGGGTCACAGGCTTAAAGAGTTCTTCTGGGTCCCACTGTCCTTCCAGAAAATAAATGTGAAAATAAATGAAAAGCTTTATTTTGCTAAACAGGCAGCCAAAACAGCCCTCTCTGGAGATACACACATGAGCCCAATCACCAAGGGCTGCACCTCCCTCGATATTCTGAATAGCCCTGAACACAAGAAGTAGATGTATTTTTGTATTTTCATATTCCACCATAAAGGGTTTCTTACCACTCAGTGTGGCTCTCTGAATCATCACTTCTGTCTTTCATTCTTGCAGGGTGCCCTTCAAATGCTGCCAAGATATGGTAACGCGCTGGAAGGCAGCGGCTTTCGGGAACTGTGTGAGTCACTTCTTACAACACCAAATTCTTACAGCGCAGGCTATCGGTGACCGTGCTTTCCCAAATGCTCCAGCTCCTCTCGTAGACCTTAAAAAAAAAAGAACGGATACCAGTAAAGAAATTAAAATTCTTCTTTTGAAGCAACCTCTGCCTATTCCCCTGTTTAGGAATATAATTAGCAGGCAACCTCAAAGGATACATATTCATAGATTCATAGAGTGTGAGGCCAGAAGAAACCATTAGATCATCTAGCGTGATTTCCTACATATCACAGGTCATTAACTTTCACTGGGTTACCCCTGTGCTGAACCCAATAATTTGGGTTTGACCGGAGTGTCACTTGTAGCTGGCTGACACGCACCTCTCACAAGGGCAGCCAGACTTGACGTGGCGACGTCAAAGACGGAGAATCTCTTAGTCCTTTTGCTGCAATCTTTGTGTTGTTTTAATGATTAAGTACTCCTTTCATTTAAAAAAGTCTCATTTTCAGTTCAAATACTTCTGTCTGGTTTCCAGCTAGCAGGTCTCAGTCTGCATTTCTCCAGCAGATTAAAAACCACCAGCTTACCAAGTATTTTATACTTGTGAAGGTGTTCATACTTCGAGATAATTTGCTATCAATCTTATTTTGACAAGCTAATCTAAGTGAATTTAGGAAATCCTTGCTTAATTTATACCTACTGGGGAAGACTGCAAAGCTACCTGACAGCAATGAAGGTCAAAACAAGGCTCTGAGGAGCAAAATCTACCAAACTCCATCATGGAGGAAGGTTAGTAAGGGCACTCTAGATACCTGCATTGGAGATATCGACCTCAGAGCTTGTCAGGAAAACAAATGAAATAACAGACAGTTTAGGGAATATATAGTCCGAGTTGGTTTAGGTAATTATTATGGAAAGAGACTGATACACCTTCATTCTCTTCATTCGGTATTTTAGAAGCTAGACAAGTAGCTGAGGTGTGCACAACTTGCTGTTAACTTCTACATGGGGCTCCACTGTAAGTATTAACATCCAAGTAAAAATTACATCTCTTCATGCAGAAGCTGATTGGTATCAACCTGAAATGGAACAAAACCAGCTTTCCTCTTTAAACCTTATGCACAAAGGTAGAAAAGCCTGAAGTGCCTTCCTAAACACCCTGGCTCTATCCAAAATAATGTTTAAAACCTTATTACTGCCACAAGATGAAGTTTCCCTTTTCTATCTGGAGCAAAGGCTTCAGGAAAGGGAAACTGGAAATTGAATATTATCATTTCAGTAAAATTCAGACACTCCGCTTGGCAAATGCTTCGGATGAAGATAAAGGACAAGCATAAGACAAGTTTGTCTTTGTGGAATGAGTCACGGGAAGATCAGCTGTCAAGGCCTACAACTCATTCAGTTCTCCTTACAGATGTTTTTACAATTAAGAAAAGTGACTTGAGTGTCAAGTGGGAAAAAGAGCATTCCCCCCAGATTCATCCATTAACTCTGTCAACGATACCCCAAGCCTTCACATCAGAGCAGGTTCCTTTCCCGCTGACAATACAATAAAGAATGACTATTTACCATGCGGTAATTATAGTTCAAGATGTGTTGTCCACACGGATTCTACTTTGCCTTCTCGTGTATCCATACAGGCAGTTGAGGTCTCTTGGATACCAGTGCCTATAGAAACATCTTTATACCTGGATCTGCAATTTTGGTCTCCAGATGAGCTATCGTGACCGCAAAATACTTGGTGAATGCTCCAGGGCTATGAAAAGGCCAAAGAGAAAAACCCATACTAGAATCCTAGTGGATGTGGATATCTGTACCAAGAACTTGAGGTACTTTCTGTAAAGTGAACGAATGAGCAGATGAAAGACAATATCTTGCCACTAGCTCCGTAATGAGGTATTAGGGAGGAGTGTTGAAAAGACAGGGAAAGTTGTTGAGATACTCAAAAACCAGACGGGGATGGTAAATCTTCCTTTTTGTGGGTGAAAAAATAGCAGGAAAGAAAAAATTCAGTGTCCTGACAGTAAGTTCCAAGGGCATCTCCCCTGGATCTGTAAGTTACAGGAGAGACCCGAGAACAAGCTACAGAGAGATTTTGTGTCTAGAACATTGCTAAGAGTAATAGTTTCTGTACAAATAAGGAGCTGCTTCTTCTTTTTCCAGTGTTTATAAATCACAAATATATTCCTCTGCATACTCCCAAGTGTTTCAATGGCTGTTAAACTTGCCTCTCAAGTCTGCAGCAGCTTGGGTGCTTTGATGATGCTATGACATATATGAATGTATTAAAATTGACAAATGAGCAAAATTAGAATTTTCTCCCATAATTTTTCTTCCCAGATGGCCTAAGCCCTCCTGGTGAAACAAGCAGCAATGTTCCCTGGATGCCTGCAAGTCTGACACATGAACCCTAGATACATACGGAAGCCAAAATCAAGATTCTCAGTACTGAAAAGGCTTGATCTCTTTTATTTTCTAGCAGACAACACAGATAGGATCTAAACTGCATAATTCAGTTAATTAAAGTGCTGGTGTTTCGAATATATCCAGTTTATTAAACTTACTCCTGTCTCTGGTGTTTCATAGCTCCAGCAAAAACAACCGACACACTTACTACTTGAATACTTGAAGTGGAAACCTGTTAATTTGTTGAACAGGAATTCAGGATGAGTCTTAATCAAATGTCTTCCTTGTTAATAAAAGCATATGAAAGAGATCTACCACCAGTGATCTTCCCTCCACTCTTCCTTGTTATTCCTTAGAAGAAATCAGCATCGCTGGACAACTGAAAAAGAGAACAGAAAGGTAAGAGCTCAAAAAAGGTCTCATGAGTATTGTCAGAATTCAAGTAAAGCTCAGAAGACATCAATTCCTTTGCAGGTAAGTATGTCCTCTTTAAGCCTTTTATTGACCTTTTTAACAGAGGTGTGAAAATATTGAGGAGGAGCTGAAGGAGCTGCCAGCTGAAACTGCACTGAAGCATCAACATCCTTTTCCTAGTAATGATGCTAAGGAGATATCCAGGAAAGAGTATGAACAGGGCAATCATTTTTTATGCTTGCCTGAATACCCTTCCAGAATGTCATAGAATCATAGAATCACAGAAGGGCTCGGGTTGGAAGGGACCCTAAAGCCCCCCCAGTCCAACCCCCATGGGCAGGGACACCTCCACCAGCCCAGGCTGCTCACAGCCCCATCCACCCTGGCCTTGGGCACTGCCAGGGAGGGGGCACCCACAGCTTCTCTGGGCAACCTGGGCCAGGGCCTCACCACCTCACAGGGAAGGATTTCTTCCTAATATCCAGTCTAAATCTACCCAGTTTCATGTGACACCAAATAAGTAGGCAATAAATTAATTAATATAACAGCGTAAAGATCTTCTCATCTCCGCTCCCTTCCTAGTAATTCCTAATATATTATTTGGGCTTTTTTGAGTGTTATTGAGCATTGAGCTGACACTTTCACAGAAAAATCCATGAAAGCTAGTGAACATACTGCACCTTTCTCCTGAGTGGTAGCGGCTTAAAGCTCCTCACTTTAAATGTTAAGCCTAGATCACTGCTCCCAGTGTGCATCTGTTCACAGCTACATCTGTTGAATGTCACCTTCCGTTTCGTTGACCGGTCACTCATTTGCAAGCTCTTTTACATTCTTTCACTGTCTGTCAACAGCCTTATTCCCCCGACTAAATCCTGCCTCGCCACCAGATTTTCTCACTGTTCTCTCCTCCCCAACCACTTATGAATCTGTTGAACAGCACAGGCCTCAGCTCAGGACTCCAGTAGTGAACTTCCCTCACTGCAAGACTCACCATTTAGTTCAACTGTCTGTATTAAACTGGTTATTTATCCATGCTAAGAGCTTCTCTCCTATCCCGTGTCTGCCACATTTCATTAAAGCCTTTGGTGGGATAGTTTGTGTGAAGTCTCTTGGACTTCTCAAATGGATTGTATCCATCAGATCACCTTATTCACTCATCCACTGAATCCTCCAAATAACTCCAAGACATTTGTAAGATAGGGCTTCCCTTCACAGGTACCACGTTGACTCTTCCCAGGTTAGTCATACGTGTGTGAACATAATTTGTTCATAAATACATCTGCATTGGAGTCCTGTGGTTCCCTGGATCCTGACTGGAGCCTTTTGAAAGAGTGGTGTTACACTGACCCTCCCTAATTTGGAAAAGACTGGTGAAGCTGGAGGCCTGGAGGCTCACACAAGTGACCCATGGAGCAGATGTTAAGAGACTGCCTTGTCTTTACAGAAATGGTCAGAGCTCAGCCAAACTGCTCAGTTCAGGCACCAGAGGTCTTAATTGTCATGATTGCTATCTGCTTTGTAACTGTATTTACAAGCACTGTACAACATCCAAACCAGTAAACCCACTGCTCTACCCAGACACTGCCAGTTTACACCCCAAAATATTTAGGTTTTGTCAAAGCAGACAATGAGGACTTTGTCCAAGAAAAATGCAAGTAAACCAACAAATAAACAAGACAAAGATAGACCCTGGGGACAAACAATACAGCCTGGGACATTTACAGCATCATTTCAGTGGACAAGCCCAAGTTGATCCTGGTGAGCAGGGCAGGAAATCTTCCTGCAGCCACTTCAGCATGCGTATGGAGGGCAGGCACCAAGCCCACAGCACCCTGCTGTTCTTCATCAGTTTCTAGCCCAGGTGCTCAAAACAGTGTTCTTGAATGATGCAGAAATCAAAATCTCTTCAAAAATTAGGTTTGTATTCTAGGGATGTTTTACACCTCCTGCTCTCCTGTTCATCCTCCTCCTTACGACTCCAGCTCCAACATCCTCATGTTCTTTCCATGCTTTCTTTCTCTGCTCTACCTTGTCCGTAGCTTTATCCCTTTCATTCCCAAATCTAAACTACTTCATCCCTTTACTTTAGTCCTTCCCAATTAGTTCATCTCCTCAAGGTAGATACTCCTTTCCCTTGGTCTCTCAACATTTTAATGGCTGACTCTTAACATTTCTTTAATTCATTTTCTTTTACGTGCATCAGTGATGAAACGTCAGGCTATTACCACTAGTTTACACAAATCACAGAGATCCAAGTTACTTAGTGATGTCCACAGAGAAAATCTGTAACAGAGCAGAAAACTGAAGCCGTGTCTCCCCGGCCCAAAGGAAATGCTCTTACCATGAACCAGCCCTCTTCTTCCAGGGGGTGACCCCATTGTGGACGTGGTGGTGGCATGTGACGGAAAGAAATTAATTATTCTAAATTAACAGACCTCACCCTGATCCATGCTCAGACCTCTGTAGTGGTCATATCCCAGTTCTCTTCAAGCAGGCACAAAGGTACAAAAAACAGAGTGGTTGCAGCCCCGTTCTGAGATAAACCGCTATCAGTATTGTGTAGCTCAGCTATACGAAGGCATCCAAAAGAAATACATTTGCCAGCAGAGCAGGGCAGTGATTTTGGATAAAATGAGCCTCAGCAGTGGGTAGCCCAGCAGCTCTGGCAGCACCAGCCTGTTTGTGCTAATGATGACAGCTGCACAGAAGAACTGGGAAAGTTTTTGCATGTTTCCAGCTCATCTACTCGCTCTTTTCAGGAGTGTTGTCCAACTGGAATGGCCTGCAGCCTTGTCTCACCCCTCCCTGAAAATGGAAAGGCAGCTGGTATATTCCACACTGTGTACCAACAGCCCGTAAAAATTAATGTTATCCAGCTGGTCACTAACAGGATGACTTTCTAGAGCTGGAGTCCCACTGCGGGACTGGTGCATTTGCCTTGGGCCTATGCAATGAAAGGAAGATGGGTCTCAGCCTCAGGACTCCACTCCTGCTCGTAGGTCCCATGTCTGGGGACCACTTGGCGTGCAAGCATTCCCAGACAGATCAGGGAAAAAAGTGTCAGACTTCCTTAGATTACTCACGTGAGCCAAACAAGCAGGATTTGGCCTGAATGCAGGAATCAGTCAGTTATCCACTGCTAAAATATAGAGGATAACTGAAGATGAAAGGCAGCTGTAACAAAGAGAGGACCAGAATATTACAGTATTCAACAACACTAGGACTGAGCAGCACATGGAAAAGAACATTCCTATCCATATGAAATGGCAGGATAAACTTTGATAAACAAGACGTCATTATCAAATTGTGAGTCAGATAACACGGCCTCTGCCACACAGACAAGAATGAATGTTGTCACCCATAGAGGAGGCTATGCTGGGAACTGGCCCCTCTTGCCTAGAAACAGAGGTAGAAACAAAGGTGCCTAGGACCAAAACCTGCCCTGGTCCAAGTCAGTAACCAGACAGGATGCTTGGTGTGCTGAGGAATATATCCTGCCCTTGGTTTTTCATCTCACCGACAGGGAACCAGAGCCAGCATTAGATGCCGGGGCATCCTCACCTCTCCATTTGCCCACTCACACACTGGATGTCTCACCCCATTTTCTAACAACACAGGCCTCAGACAATCCCTGCAGCTGCTTCCCTTTACAGCATATCCAGAGCAGAGAAATCCCTCCTGATGTCCTGTGATGACATCCCTGTGCTGAGCCACGGCACAGAGCATCTGCTAAAAACCACCATCCTGCCACACGTGCATCTCCCAGCAGGGCAGCTCTGAGGACCAGCCCTGGCAGGTCCTGCACAGCCCTGGCTACAGCCCAGCAGATCCCAACAGGAGAAGTGTCAGTCTCATTTACTGTGAATGGTACAGGCAATAGGGTGAGACTGAGTTTTGGCTCAAAACCTTGAGTGTGGTCACTTCTGCACCAGCACCAAGGAGCTGGGAGAATAAAGTATGACCCCTTCTCTGCTCACCACTTGTAGGTAGGGGGAACATGGCAGTCCCGTGGCCAGAACCACTTCCTTTTCCCTGATTCCAGCTCAGCTCCATTGATACACTGGGAGAAATGAAATTGCCTGAGTTTCTCCATGATCTTCTCCACCACTTGCCTGCTCGTCTCTGAGCACCCCCTCTCCTGTCCCCTCATCTCTGGGTGAAGAGAGGAACCAGGGGCTGATGTGCTGGGTGGGAACATTTCACATCCTCATGCAGCTGCGCTACAGCTGGTCCAGTTGAGCACATACTACAGAGATGATTCAGTCGCAGTAGACTCACCACAATCTGTCTTTTCCTTTTTTGAACATTATCATTCAGTTTCCAAGAACAGACCAATAGCTTTTATAAGCCATCCAAATATTCACCTTTAAAAATACGCTCCTTCTTTCTGGAGGAATTACTTTTATGTCTATTTTTAAAGTACAAAGGAGTTGTGGTTCTCTATGTGGTTTTACAGTTTATGGTGCCACACATTTTGGAAACTGTAAAATACGGATGTTTCCCTAGTGGAAAAATTTCACTATAAAAAATTCATAGAGTTTCCTGTTTTCACGTGGAGCTTCAGTATTTTCTCTTTTAAAAAATTATCACCCCTATGGAAGAATCTGGTAGAGTTTAACAGCAAAGAAGCAGCATTCTACAGATGTGCTAAGTGTCTGTCAAAAAGCATTGGAAAATTATAACGTCTGTTAAGAAAGCCATAGAGCAATTCAGAAGTTGTTTATTACTGTTCTCATTTGCTGATCCGTACCTTTCTAGAGGAGGTTATTTTTCACTACGAACTGACTGGTTTCAACCTTGTAACAGCTCATTTTCCACTGTGGTAGGACAGGGTAGCACAGTGCACAGCAGGGTACAGTCCAGGAGTGCTCTGGGACGCTGGCATACACACACCACAGGGGCAGAGATCGCCCCTAAGGCTGCCCTGCACTGGGATCATGCCATAGGAGGGTGACTGAGGACCTGAGGTCTCCTAGGATGCCTGGGGAGCTGGTGGATGAGATCTCACTCCTTACTCAGGGCTTGAACGTGCTTAAAGGCAAAACCTCTCTCCTCAACCGCTACTTTCTGTCCTTCACACTTCACTCACATACAAGAGTGGTATTTCCACTCATGGCAGCAGCAGGAGAGCTCTCCATAGTCACTCCATCAGTCAGCATATTGTGCAAGATGAGAACTGCTCCAATAGCCCACAGCAAGATAGGAACAGTCTAGGTTGCGAACTGGCTCCTCTTCCTCCTGGAAAGCAAGATCCTGGATTACAGTAATGACAGCAACAGCAGTACCTATACTGTGCATTCAAAGGCCTGCCTGTTTTTTTCCTAGCTGTACCAATGGGTCTGTTGACAAATATTACGGCTTGGCACAGACTTTGGCTCCCGTGTATCAATAAATCACCATGGCTGCAGCAAAGCTACGAGTATTTGTCCCAGAATATTTTACATACAATCATGATGTGAGCTCTCACAGCAGCCTTTTTCATTCTATTTATTTTGATTCCAGCGATGCAGGGATACCTGTACAAAGTCATGGCCTTGCTTACCACATACGTACCACATAATGCTTGCCAAATAACGCTTGTCACACAGCGCTGTTGGCATTTTCACCGTAACTCAAAGCAGAAGCCCACTAGCAGGGTAGGAAATCTTCTCTAGAACCTTTTGCGTCTGGAAGGATATCTTCAAACCTCTACAAAACCTTGTGAAAGGGATTCTTTTGTCACAGAAAGAGCAAGTTTTGGCCCGTCATTCCTAATGAATTTGCCAAATCAGAAAATCCAGTACTGCCAATGGAGATCTTCCCAGTTCATTTCAAGACTTCCAATCTAGAATTAATGGAAATTTAGATAAGGGGAGAGAGAAGTTTGAAGACTTACTGCAGCCACACGGCCAGGCAGTGCAGAACCATCAATTGAGCATTTCTTTTTCCTTATTTATTTTTTTTTATTTTTTTTAATGTATTCTCTACATTCCCTCTGCAATTCTCTGCTTTTCCATACTGGCCAAAGGCTGACCAGAGCTGGAAATAGGCGTTTCTCTGTACACACATAGGCTGTCACAGCCAGGCTGAGCAGGAGCATGGTGTGTTAACTGGTAATAGATTTCTCCACATCCAAGGCCTCTACAAGCTTTTCTCCTTGGGCTGTGAAACAGTACAGCTTCACATCGCAGAACTCAAACTTCATTCACTTCCTACTTCCCCTCTATATTCCTCCTCCTTTTCTTTTTTTCTTTTTTAACTGAATGGCCATAAACTTCACCAACAGATTCCATAGGGGTTATGTTACAGCACCACCTGACTCCAAATCAATTACAGTCTAAAGGGATAGAGTTGCAGAGAGTCTGTGAAGCCCAGCCCTGGGGTTTCCAGGAGTGACAGAGAAACCACAGTGCTAAGAACAGAGCCTGGAGATCCAGCTGAAAGACCCGAGTGATTTCACAATGAAAGCATGGGACTGGGGGCAGAAGACCCGGGTTTGTGAGCTCGCTCTGCTGCAGACTGCCTGGGTCAGATGGATCTCTTCATTTCATGTCTCAGCGTATGGCTCCTTGCACACTGGAGTCCCCATCCTCAGGGTTTCTCCGTGCTATCATAACACTGATGTTTCATGATGAAGATGCAGAATGCTTTCTGGGAGAATAAGGCACTGTGAGCTCTAAGAAATATAAGCATGTTGATTAATAAGAACTACCAGAATAAACTATATACTTCTCTGACATCAATCATTAGGAGGAAAAACACAGGAAGATGAAGATGGAAGGGACTTAATTCACTAAGTTTTGTTTATTACAAGCAACCATGTCATATAATCCTTTTCCTAAGTCACACACCTTTGTTTGTCAGGTGTACCTTACCTTAAGGTGTAACATAAGAAAGGAAACACTTTCTCTGCAAGCAATGGCTGTGAAGGATACAGCCACAGAGATCAAAGATCAGGCAGGCTGCGGTTGCCGTAGATCTCATGAATGAGGCCCTCTGCCATCTACATGGGATGGCAAGCGGCCGTCCACACCAGTGTTCAGACACAGGCAGAGCACAGCAGGCATGTGGTTTTGTCACTTCCACACAGGAAAGGCTGGGCACAAGAAGTGCTCATCTCTCCTTCCCCACGTCCTCTCAAGAAAGACTGGAAAAGGGATAGAAAAGTATTTCTTACAGCCCTGGTAGACAGGACATACAGCACAGCACCACGCAATACCATGTTGAGCCATCAAAGGTACATCTGAAAGAGAAGCAGGATTTATTTAGGCAAGGCAGAGCCCTACTGCATTCGAGCCACCTCACTGAAAGTACTCTGGGCACTGCACTTTGCAGCAAAGAGGAAGTATTTTGAAGGTTGCTGCCGCCCAACAGGAAGAAATAAATAGCTGCTTTGCAGTGTCTGAAGACATGTGCATGTCCTAGAGGTGTTGTCTGGGCAAAGAGACTTCTAGTACAGAAACTGCAGCTTTTAAGAAGTGGTCTAGACAAGTCACACTGTGCAGCAGCTGTGAACAACCTGAGTCACAGGTGAAGAGTGCTGCTTGTCAGCTCAGGTTGGAAACCTTTGGGGATCAATTGTTTTCTGCTGATGTCAGCAGAAGCTGGAACATTTCTAATGAAATGAAGCTCAGCTCCTTACCATTGAAGTTGTGTTCAGCTGCTTTAGCTTAAGGTTGAACTCACCAAATCCAGAAAAATCTCCGAGACTCACAGCCCTTTATTGTTTGTTTATCTCACTGAATTGAGACAAACAGCAATTACCAGGCACTGCTGTAAGAAAGAAATGGATCCAGGGCCTGGAGAAACACGCTGCGTACCTTTGTGACCCAGTGGGGCAGTGCCCTGAAGTCTTGGCTCCGTTTTTAACTCAGTGCAGCTTGGAATGATATTAAAGAATGGATAATGAAAGAAAGAAGTGAAGATTTCTGGATAAACCAGTGGAAGATGCTGTTGCTAAGCACCTGTTTGATAAGTTAAATAAAGAAATATGACACAACACCCGAAAGCCTGAAGCCAAAATTCTCCCTGGCATAACTCTACTAAATCAATCCAATGACACGAGGAATGAACTCAGTTCAACACAGCTCTGCCTAGCAGCCACTCAGGATTTGCCCTTCCCAGTTTTAGCACTGTTGCTTCAAAAGAATTGCGCTGTAGAGCAGGGAGTTCACGGGAATGTCAGCCTTTGTAGATGTGGAGTTACGGGGAGGGAAAGGGGGGGTTACTGCTCTTCTCTTACCCAACCTGCCTTGAACTTCTCTTCTGCAGGAACTCAGAGATCAGCACATATGTTAGCGCCTTTCAGTGCATTCATACCAACATCAGCGCAGAAAGGGGAAAAAAAAAATCTTCACTCGCCAGCTTTTGATACAACCTGGAAAACAAACAGTTTGGAAGAGTTCCTTTCTCCTCAGCAGTGAAAATCGTGGTAATGCACCATCTTGATAGTTCCCAAAGAGATTCATTTACAAAGATCAGTATAGGGGAGGCTTGTCTGGTCTCCCGAGATGTATCTCATCCTCTGACAATTCACTGAGACCTTTGCTGTATCTAGCTATATGTGTATAATTATCTGCGCTGATACCTGAGCTCCTATGCAACGGTCTTACTCCAAGTAACCCAAACTATCCCCAAGGCATGGCACACACAGAATGGTCAGGGGAGAGAGGGGAGGAGGGGCAGCGGACTTCCCTCGTTTGCCGCTGGAAATCAGCATTTTAGGGCCTTGTAGTCATTTCCTTGCTAGTGTGAGGAAACTTTTTGTACATTTATATAAAATAGGAGGCCAGAAGTGCACACCCCCATCTTACTTCCTAATATATTATGTCCTCCCCTGCTGAGTCCTGGGACTTAGTCTGGATTTGGTAACTGAAGTAATATAAATGTTAGCTAAGAAGTATTCCAGCAATATGGTTCCAATTTAACCTTGTTTTGAAGTCTAAAGGACTAATATGTCTCAGAGATTCTTCACTGGACATTTAGCTCTAATGTAATTTGTGCAGGAGAGCACAGTGCTCTCTAGAAGCTCTAGAAAACAGGTTCCTTCCCAAGCAGGATGCAGAGCAACCACGAGCCCAGGCCCTTGCTGATAGCTCACTTGCCTCTTCTGAACTGTGGGGCTTTGCTTAGGAAACGGCATCGAGTTTGCCAGGTCTTGCAGATAAATGAAGGCGCACAGGCACCGCATCTCACCATTGCTTTCACTCTTGCTTCGCGGAGACGAAACAAGCCACCTCTGAAGGAAGCCATGCTCTGCAAGCCGTTCGCACTCTACTTCCCTCACACGCTCCTTGCAATGCTGGCTTTATTTGCGTAGCCATGCATTCTCAAGGTTTGCCTGCCCCCTTTTCCTCCCTCACACCCCTACGGAGCCCCTGCCTGAATCCAAGTAATGAGCTAACCCATGGAACTCATTGCCCTTTATCTTGCTGGGGAACGTGCACCTTTTGAACTGCCATCTGCAGATTGTGTTGATGCACTGACTTGTTAACTGTGCCATACTGTGAAGGAAATGGCATGATTTAGATCAAGTGCTCTGGACGGCTGTTCATAAGAAACACTTGAGCCAAGCTGTTACTGCTCAGGATGTGCCCTGGGGAGAGGGGTTTCGTTTCGGGTCATGCTCTTGCCTTGTATGAGGGCAGGCGCAAAGTACTGAAATCACAGTCCTTCCCTGAAGCTGAGGGGAGGGGGGAGGAGAAACATTATGAAACCATAGAAGCGAAGCTGCCAAATTAACTTCTCACCCTTTCAATCACACTCCAGAGGATAAAAGCCTAACATTTCTGCCTCAGAAACAGGCTCAGTTTACACCAAACAAGTTATTTCTCTAATTTATCAGACTTGCCAGCTATCATTCTAATTATTGGAAACCTCAGAGTTTTTATGAAGTCAGATGTATGGCGTTATTTGCGTGGTTGTAACGTATCACCAGATAAATAGGTCTTGGGGAAAAAAAAAGACATTTTAGAGAGGAATCTGCAGGTTTCTTTACACAGGGGGTTAAGAACGATATCACTGAGGGAAAATAAACCCTGTTCTGCATTTAATTTTCTTTTTAAAAAAATGCAACTTCCAACATAACGTAACATCGCTCAAGTCAACATGAGAGGAGGAGGCTGTGACAGAAAGCCCATCTAAAGGCTCCCATTGACTTTCACTGGCTTTGGCACAGCCCTGAATTCTTTATCTTTGCTTGAAGAGCAGCGTTATCACGGAAACACCGAGCACCAGGAGTAGTGAGAAGGAGCCATGCAGACACACTGCTCTCCCAGCCTTTCCAAATGCAAACACTGATTTGTCCATTATATGTAAATGGATGATTAGAGTCATTCTCTAAGACAAATTTACTTTTCTGCACACTCTAAATCTGTTTAGTCACTTTAAAGGTGTCAATTATTGGAGCATGCTAAGACTATGAATTTCTTAGTAATAGCTTTAATAACATTTTGAAATGAAAAGCAGATACCTTGAAGTTGGCTTACTTTGAAAAGACATATGAGTAGATCTGGTTTTAATTTATGTCCTATTCTACATCTGGAATCCCTTATAATTAAAACTAAAAGCTGGACTACTACTTCCACCTGTCAAATGATGAAAAGATGAATGCACTAATAGCTTACTAAATAGCCTAACATGATAGAGTTTACTTTCCCGTTCTATACAGTAAAAAAAGGATTTTGGACAGGGGGCTAAAGGTCTTTGGTCATTACTAATAACACGCTTTCAGTATTAACCTGCGTACCCCACTACCACCACCACCGGGGCCTTTTAGTACCGAGATCTCTAAACCGCACTTTGCACTGTGATTACTTGTGTGTGTTCATCGCTGGTGCTGCAGCGTTTCCAGCTTTCCCCATCAGCAGGTTGTCTGTCAGGTGGATCCTCTCTCCTATAACTATTTTCAACCACTCCACATATTTCTTCCTCTCATTTTATTCCCTCACTAACCACTGCAATCCAGCAAGTTTTCCATCTGTATTTCTGAAGCGCTTTTATCCCAAATGACAGCTTTCCCACTAATGTGAGCAGTCCAGGGCATGGGACAATTTGGACTCTACTTTTGCATCTTCTTGTGCCATTTCTTTATGATCCCATCCCCTGCTGTTCCTGTCGATCCACCTGTCTCCTCTTCCCACACTGCCTCACTCAAGAGAATTTCAGTGCATGCATTTGTACAGAATCGAACAAAACTGGATCCTCAAAAGGTATGTAGGGCCTGGAGGTACAGACACAATATAAATAAAATGTCAACTCTTGGATTAACAGATTAAAACACAATTAAAATATTCTCCTACAGAAATACTGAATGTATTGATACGTCGCCCGTGAGTCCTTATAGATGCACAGTCAGATTACAAACTTTTTATGGGAATCTATGAAATTCCAGCTCTCCAGTGTGAGCCTACAGACTCTTCTGGCCCTTCAGAGCCAACACAGCTTGCCCATTTATCTTTAGAGCTGTTGGGAAAAAATAAATTAATTAATAAACTAATTAATACAACAGAGGGGAAAATCCATTCGCAATGCTCTACATTAATTTTAAAAATAATAATAATTTAAAAATAAATGAAGAGCAAAGGAGTTTTTGGTTTTGAAAGGAAGACTTTGGTTCTGTCCTCGTTGCGGACAGCCAGCTGTGTGGGCAGTCTCTGAAGATTCATTGTCTTATCACCTGCTCTTGTTTCCTCTGTTCAAAGAAATATGGAAATATCCGATCTGGAAAACAGGATTTTATTATGTTTGAAAAATAGCTTGGAACAGTCCAAAATGTGAAGGTGTCTACTCTAGATAAAGAAGCTTATTAACGCTGTTGTAGGTATTACTGCTGTTCTCATAGCTACTGCCATTTCCAGTGAACAAAAAAAGCCCCAGTAGTTCTTACAGTTCTGAATATTGATGAATAAAGTATTTTCATATGACTGTGTTCCTCAAAGGAAAATAGAAGTTTTGTCTCCTGAGTGGCTAGAAAGCTGCCCAAATGCCTCCTTGGCATATTGATGCCAAGAGACAGGAATATTCCAGCAAAGTGTTTGCGCACAGACAGAGAGTTATGGAAAAAGCTGTCCTAAATATTACAAATGCGCAGCACCCACCGTCTTACGTCAAAGCAAAGAGTAATGTTACAACTGCCCCAGCAAGTAGGAAATGATGCAGGTATTAAACATTATTACGAGAACAGAGACACATTAGTTACTGCTTATCCAGTGTGACTATGAATGGAGCTTTTTGTTGGGAAGGATTTTCATGGGGAAAGTTAATACACTTTGTCCAGCCCATGAGATGGTACAAATCAGTGTAGTTCCATCTAAATCAATGGATCAGTGTTGATTTACAGCAGCTGAGGATCAACCCCCTGGTTTTTTGGCCTGCTGAGGATTGTATAACATATACTGCCTCGAAACACTGATGACAAATTTGAAACTGTGTGCTGAACCAAAAGCCTGATTCAAACCCAGACTGGCTGCTCTCCTCCTAAATCACTACGAGCTGCTGTCTTAACCGTTACTGTCAAAGGAGCATTTTGAAACATGCATAAAAATCTGGTGGCTGCACCCTCCGGTCTGTGCCACGCACGCTGCATTCCATCCAAACTCAAACCCGCCTAGTGCCGATTCACAAATGATGTGTTGGTTTAATCTATTTTTCACAGGGGGTGTTTCAGAGCAGGAAAATTAGAAACAGGTAGAAGGGACTATTATTACTGTCTCATAGTGTGCTCTTGTACATGAGGATTGGATTAAGATAACATCTGGTCTATATTTCTTGAACTATTTTCCTTTTATCACAAGAAAATCGGCAACCCATCTCACAACTGCTCCTAATTTAGATCTAAATATCACTGATGAAACATTGTACAACATGCTGTTATCTATTAAAATGATTTCCCTGAAGGAACAGTGGATACTTTTATATTTTCCAGCAAAGCCAACCCTATTCCCCCCTCAGCACTAACCAGTTACCTTATAATCATATACTCAAATGGTAAAGGCAAAATCACTTTGGAAGAAACAAATTAGTCCCCATCAAATCTTCAGCTGGTGTAAATGAACGCACTCTCACTGATTTCAGGTCCATTTACACCTCCTCCTTATGATAAAGACTGTGATTCATACACTGTCCAAACCTGCAAGGTGCTATGGATCTTCCACACTCATTGGTTTTAAAAGATCGATTCAAGCTAAGTCCAGGCTCCAATGCATAATTTAGCAAAGGTTTTAAGGGTGAGTTTCAGGGCTTGACTTTTACGCACACAGCAGAGGAACAACGAAGAGTCCTGAGGTTTTCTCTGGGAAGCAGAAGGGCAGAGCACAGCAGACTCATCCCTCCCGTTTGGTTCGAACAGAAAAATTGTCAGTGAAATGCAGTAATCTTTTTTTCAGCACTTTGCAGAGTTCAAGTCCCCAGAAAGCAGCCTATTGAGTTCAGCAAATAAAAACTTCTGTTTTCTTGGTGAGTCTATAATTCATTTTCATGGACAGTAAATCAGAAAAGGGGGGGAGAAAGCATTTTACAATCTCAAACTCTTTTGCATACCTTCACTGCACATCAGTTTTACCCATTTCCATCGTATCATTACCACTTAAAACAGGGGAATTAGATAAGCATACGTTCGCTGTATTAACTGCTTTAATTTAAAAGTAATTTCTACCATCTGGAATTACTATTTGCTGTTGTTTGGAGGAGGGAAAAAAGAAAAGAATCTGAAACTGTAGAAAAGATCATCACAATTTCTTTCAAAGAATAACCAATCTGAAGGAGGGAGAAGCACATGAGGAATGTAATTGATTGTCCACCAGTCAACTTGTAGATTTTGGGGGGAATTCTGAGCATAAAAAGTCTCTAGCAGTTATCAGCGGTCAGACTGGAGCCATTCACTTTTCACCTGCTTGTGTTTGTTGTCTGGCAACCAGTCAAGGGTGCTATTAGCAGAACTGAGCTCCAGAAGAAAAGATTACCCCGTAGGAGGGAAGATAAAGCCTGGAAAGTGTGGCTTGTTATCAGTATCACAATAAGGACCAGGTCAGAAAGGATTCAGTGTGGGTTTCGTTTCAAACAGGTAATCTCTGCTGAAATAAGAGAGTAATTGCTGCTTTGAAACCTTCATGTGCTGCAGCACACTGCAGCTCATTTGATCCCAATTCTGGATTTAATGAAGAACTCCAACAAGCCTCAGAAAGCAAGAAAAGAACAGCGCACCAGTGGAAAATGTCTTTATCCTGTAATTCCGGGTCAATATAGTGAAACATAAAATATTACTCAGGGCAGATTTATATCTTGATTTATGCCTCCCCTCCTTCTCAGGCTGCTTTCTATCTGTCTATAAAGTTTTGGTCTATAAACATGCAGTAATGTAATACAAAATATTGCAAGAGTAAAAACATATGCAATTATCGTACATCTCACAAATCCTGAACACAACCAATGAATCAAAGCTTTCCAGGGCTATTCCTTGAAATACAACTTTTTCTAGGTTTTATTCAGAGGCCTGAAGCAGTCACTGGGCTAAGCTGCAAGAGCAAGACGCACACTGCAGATGATGGGCAGCATTTTACATTTTTCTGGCAAACTGCCTAAATGTGCGCCTTGAAAAGTAATTGGTGAGGGGGCTTTTCCTTTTTTTCTTTATAACAATAGCGCACCTTTCTCTCAGTCACCTCCTCTGGAAATGTACATTAAAAGTTTGGAGAGTGATCCACAAAATAAAATCTTACTATCTGCAGAAAGCACTAACCAGCAAAACTGTTGAACTTCTAAGTTTCTGTCAAAATACAAAGAAAATACAAAAAGCCACAAGAAAGAACTCTCTCATCTATAGCCTCTCACCTTATGGCAATCTTTGGTTCATTGAAAGAAGGCTTCACTTTGGTGTGGACTTTGTCAGTCTTATGCACTGCTCTTTTCAAGCCATGATGCAAGGTCAAGGCTATAAAATCTTCTGCTGGAGCCATTCTGAGTTCTGGATGTGGAGCAGAGAACAGAAGGTTATTTGGGGTGGTTACACATGGAGGCAGGTCTCTGATCCTCCATCAGTTACCACAGAGCTTGGCACGGCCCTCAACACAACCTAGAGCATAGCCAGGCTATGGTTTCAGCCTAGAATCTCAGTGCTGAAACCACAGATACATTTTATAGGTATAAATGTCCACTGTTAGGTGATGTATTTAGGAATGTGCGTGTGCTTGCTTCATCCCTGGGTTCCTGGTAGCCCTTACTCTCATACTGCCTTATGCCTGGAAATATGAGAAGATTCACACTTTCTGAAGAGTTATCCAAAGAGCTCTGGGCTTGTACGGGTTTTGTTTAAGAAATCTTGCAAAAGCAGGGGATCTGCAGAAAATAATTTATGTACCAAAGTTTCTATAAAACGAGGGAATTGTGGGTAACAGCATCAATTCCAGATAAGACTATTACAACGGTGTGATGAGATGCAGTCAGTCATAAAGCTAAAGGCTCACAACCCGGATAGTATCAATCCTTTCAATGAAATGGAATACACATCTTAAAATGTTTTCATTATTATAAATTGGTTGGGCAAGAAGGAGTGGAGCTAACAGAACAAATAAAAAAAAACCTGCAGGGTCCATGTCGCAAAATGTGGAATACACATCTTAAAATGTTTTCATTATTATAAATTTGTTTGGCAAGAAGGAGTGGAGCTAACAGAACAAATACAAAAAAAATCTGCAGGGTCCGTGTGGCAAAATGTCGATTTTGAACTAGTTCTTTAT
>NW_010205284.1:0-9740 GCF_000695765.1 Mesitornis unicolor | reverse complement strand
ATCCATTTTAATTCATGAAGCCTCCAACATATGGACACACACACATACATATGTGTATTGCCTATGAGCAATCTATGATTACATACAAAGAGAGGTGAGGCCAAATAGGTTTCCCTTAAGAAACTTCTAATCCATACACAGCTTCAATGTGTATGCAATGAATTGAGACTTTGGATACACTATTAATTTGGGGTAATATTAATCTCACACTTTGGACATACATAGAGCACATACAGACATCACTGTGTGATGCCTGTAGGCAATACAGACATCCCCACTACAGTTTTCATTGTATCCACCATGTGATATTTCCCATTGTGTCTAAATAAATGTATCTGAAAGTTTTGCACATGTAACCTGCCTGCATAAGCAATAATCCCATTACAAAAAACCATTAATATAAGCTGAACACGGGCCTTGGCTAGAGATTGATTAGGAGAAAGATATAAGTAAGATTCCTAAATATTTTTCCTCATACCAGAGTACTTCGATGCTCTGAGGTCCACTTCTGAAAACATAGTTAGCAGAAGTACTCCATTGCTCAAACTCATACTGTTTTTCCATGTATGAAATCTATTTTTAGACTTCAGTTTTCCTATTCCTGTACTGACATGCTCTTGATATTCTGTTCACAATAGATGCTGATTTTGGCGTGAAAACTCACATGATGTGAATACACAGAAAAATATTCATTATTCTTAAAAATACTGGCTTGATAGTAGTTGTATTTATGGAAATCTTGATTACATCTACAGCATCTAGTCATAATTCTGATGAAGAGCCTTCAAATTCTTAGAGTTTCAAACTGTATTACTCTTTAAAGTAATTATGTTTAAGGAATTAAAATTTATGTATTATGGGGATACTTAATGAACTATATTAAAAAACAACAGTAGATTATCCAAACCCTAAAAGGCAGTTTCTCTCCTCAGATATACTCTGAGGAACAGGATTCTTTCCTAAATATTGCTCAAAGTACCAACATCAATGAAGCAACAGAAGATCTCTGGAAAAGTGATGATACTTAAGCCCCAGGATTCTATATAAACATATGGGTAGGAAGTGGTGTCTTCTTTTTTTAAATTGAGCACACCTCAACAAACATGAAAGTATTTCAAATTGGGATGCAGTATGATATAGTTATTTGTTTGGAAGATATCCAAGCTTGTATTGGCACAGTTGAAAGACCTTTAGGGCTACAGTACAAAGTCATAATGGGGATGGTTGTTGAATTGTTTGCAGTTTAACATGGGTTAATTACACATGTATTTTTCTTGTTTATACCTGCTGTTCCTATTCTTTTTGGTTCATGCAAAAAGGCAAACTAACATTTATTTGAGTCAGTTATAAATCCCACAGGAGGTACCCAGATGCTTATCCTCCAATAACATCATTCAGTATGTATGAGGATGTAAAAAGAGAAGCAACTCACCAAAAATAAAATTTAAAAAAAAAAACTCAAACAAATGCTGAGAAGAGCTGTAGCACCCTGGGGAGGCAGACTGCCTGTTCACCCTGAAGTGACATCATTAAAAATACAAAAGGCTGATACAGAGTCCATTGTGTGGAATCATTTTAAGTACCTCTGAAGTTTCATAAATAGTTGAAAAGGTGAAACATTTGAAGTTAGATTACAGAAATACAAAAAAAGAGCTCTAGGATATACTACTGCATTTACAATTTTATCAGACCAAATATCAAAACAACAGTATATACAAAATAAAGAGTTCTCTTTATATTATACTGTACATGATGTTCTTCATTGATTGGAGACATAAAATCAGTTTTTACCTTTGAGCTACAATACATTCAAAATAAAAGACCTTGTCTCCCACTCACAAATCTTTAAACATGAATTCCTTTGATTAATATATCAATAGACCTATGAGTGCTGAAAACACATCACTGCAGTGTCAAGAGTTTCTAAGTGTGAGAATTTACCAAAATAGTATCTAAGTGAATTTTACTGATATTCAACCATTTGAGTCCACTGATCAAATCCAGTTATAAAAATATCTTCTTTTTATTTTTAGTTATTCAAAGGGTTACCTGGTCCTTCAAGGTATTTCAAGTTCATGTGCTTCTGTATATGTATGTGTCAGGGAACTAAAACTTAATGTGTTATAAATGATCACTTAATATATTGTGTAGCATACACTTTTATACAGGTAAATACTTTGCTTATTTGCTGCAAGAATTTAGTCAACCTGATATTATTCTTGCTTCCCTCATGTAGAAGTAGTGGTGGAGATGGCAATATCCTGATCTGGATATTGTCTACATGTTGTTAAAAAATAGGGAAGTTACATAAACTTATTTCTGGCTTCACTCTTCTTTGGATTTAAATCCGAAATAAACAACAGACATTTAAGGACTCGTGTTCCATATATAGCCATTGAAGACAGGTTTGAGCCTTAAAGCTTTCAAGAGGAGATCCTATATGCCTAATTGAGAAAGACTCTAGGAGACTTCAGAATCACTTACTGATCCCTGCTGACCATATAATGAATGAGCACTTTACCTGAAAATTTTCTTCTCCCTTCTTGTAAAAGTACAGAATAGAATCCATCTGTATATCACTGATTTCAAGGGATCTCATATATATCCGCTACCACAAGAAATGTGAAGTGAACTTAATTTTTTAACTTACATATATGATGCCCACATATGCAGTGGTAACCATTTAAAAAGCAAGTGTTCTAAAAAATATACAAAAATGCATTTCTTTTCATGTTCTGTAAGGAATTTCTGGAAAATGCTGTTATTCTAGTATAGGCATTTTGATGGAAACAAGATTACTATACACATGCAGACTCTATAGTAAAATCATTCTGTATTATGTGCCTTATTATACTGTCTTATTTCAAAAACTATATGAAGTAACTCCCTCCTCTCCCAATGAGTTTGTAGAGGGCATCCCCCTATTCTAATGATACTGATTTTTTCCCATCCTTTTTGCTGTACTAGGATGATGAGTTAAGGACATGTTTAGGCCCTGAATTTTGAGCTGAAGAGATCTGGAAAAAAGCCTATGTGAGCTAGTTCAATGTTAGTCATCATTCTACAAAAGTAAGACAACACTGAACTAAAGAGCAGAAACATACTTACAGGTCATTTACCGCAAAACAACTTCATATCTCATGACAGATGCAACTGTGTGTTTATATTTTAGTATTGTAAATGTGTAGTACTGAAGGATCCTCACCAAATTTTCAGCAGAAGGTAAGAAAATATTGCTGAGAAGATAGTCCAGATAAGTGGACTGGAAGTTTCACTTGCACTTTCACTGGAATGGGAGATTTTGAAATTACATGACCAGCTAACTTAAAGAAAAGAAAACAAACGAATAAAGAACAGTCCTTGATAGAATACCTAATAGCCCCCTTCAAACACATGTATACTTCAGTCCACTTATTTTTAACATCCAAGATTTACCAATCATTTTTCTTTTGCATACTATTTCTCTGTTGAACATACAGAAGATTGAAAGGATGGGACTGTTGACAGTATTAATCTAGATGTCATTTTCTAACCACCAGTGACCTGCTCAACAAAGTGGAAGTGAAAAAATTGGAACATATTTATACTATATAATAGATCAGTCAAGTTCAAGAAATTAATTTATCTCTCATCTTGCCATATGTTTTAATAAAAATATTACCTTCTTTTTTTGGTGGTTGTTCTTATTCTAAGTAATAATAGAAAAAAGCAGCTAATTCTTACTGTTCTAAAACTTAGACTTAAAAAAATCCTAACTTTTCTGTTTTCCGGAGTCACTTGATAAATAAAAAGATGTGACTATTCTGAATTGCAAGTGCACAGGTACATATATTCACCTACAGTTCACAGTAAGAACAATGGGAAGAGCAGCATAGGGCAGGGCAGAGAAGGAAAGGGTAGTGAAGAGAAGGGAGAAGACAATAGGGTTGGATGGAGGAAAAGGAAGAGGACCTTCTTGAAGTATCTGCTTCAGTTGAACAACATATTCAATCTTCATGAACAACATAGTGATAATAAATCATTTTATCACAAGAGGAACTTAAAGGGATTTAATTTAATAACATGTTTACCACAAGCTTCAGTGAAAAATATTTGTAAAATATTTCTAAATAACATAAATAATTTTATATTGTATGTAGAAATCGATGTAGAAAAACATATTATTGTGTTAATGATACTTCTCTTTTTTTTTCTCCTGACTTCTCTTGTAGTACTGTACACATATGAGAAAGTTATGGAGTTAAAACATTTTAAGTGATGACAGAATTTAAAAAAAGCTGTTACTGTTTTTCAGCTTTCATAATTTCATCAATCTTGAGAGAAATTAAAAAAATATATATGTTGGGTAAATTATATCTTTCATTGCTTATGAGAGGACTCTTAAGGATAAAAATCCTATAACTACATACAATGAATATAATACCTTTAAATTCAACTGGCTGTAAAACATGAAAAACAGAAATGTTATGGTATAATGGTTAACAGCCTGAAAGGGAAGGACAGGTGGTGTCTGTAGGATCCTGGGAGGTCTGAGATCAGTACTGTTCCCTCCCCTTTCCAGCCACAGTCTACAAAAAACCAAGGAGGCCTGAGGTTTTCGCGGGCTTTTCCTGGATTCCTGGGTGGCTTCCTTGTTGCATCTTGGGACGGCTGGGGCTACCTCCACGTGCTCAGCAGCATCCACCACCATTCACTCCCCGACACCACTGCGGTCCCTGGTGATGAGTCACAGCAGTCACAGCGGCCACGAAGCATTGCTCGGACACTTCCACTCAGGACTAGTGGGATTGAGTTCTGTATATAGTTAAATATCCTTTGTCCCTTATTAATTCCCTTTTCCTTTCCCCTGTTGTTTTTCATTAAACTTGTTACAGTCTTAACTTCCAACCTTGTGAGAAGCATCTTTTTCTCTATTTCTTTTTTTTTTCTCCTCCCCTGGGAGGGTAGGGGACAATAGAGAGAAAATCCTGCTCCCTGGGCTTGCCCTGAGCCTTAAATGGAGAAAAGAAAAAAAATACTGTAGTTTTCTAATACGAATATTCACATTATGCATTAAAATTTACTAAGTAGCCATGTGTTCTGAGTGAAATATTTTTTTTTCATATAAAAGTCCTTCAACATAATGACAGAAGTACACAAATGAGAGAACATAAATTTTTAAGGTCTGTTGTATCCTGAGTTGTGTCCTCTGGAGGTGCTCATTCAAATATAGCCTCAGGTCACACAGATAATGAATTTAGAGGTTTTGTTTCAACTCACAGTAAATACTGGACTTTAAAGTCAAAACACACAGTTTGCCAGAACAATTATCAGATGAGATTGAGGTAGATTGTTTAAATTGTAGAATAGATTTTTAGAGTGTTACTTCAGGCACCTCGTAACAGAAATTCACTTTTTTCAGAAATTAGTATATGAGAAGGAAAACACAAATAAAGTGATACATTTATTTAAATAAATATTTATTAGATTTAAAAAGTTTCAGAACTGCAACTATCTTATTATTAACCACTGTAATAACTCTGAATAATAAGGTCATTCCGATTATATAAAGTTCTTACAGAATTTTGATGAATCTTTTTTGTACAAGTTAGGTATATCAGAAAAAGATCATGGAGTCCATCATTCAAAATTAAAATGTTTTTTCATAAGGAAGAAATGGAAAAAAATGTATTATTTATGATGATTGAGGGAGTGGAGCATCTCCCTTATGAGGAGTGGCTGAGGGAGCTGGGTCTCTTTAGCTTGGAAAAGAGGAGACTGAGGGGTGACCTCATTCATGTTTATAAATTTGTAAAGGGTGAGTGTCAGGAGGAAGGAGCCAGGCTCTTCTCTCTGATGTCCAATGACAGGACAAGGGGCAATGGGAGCAAGCTGGAGCATAGGAGGTTCAACCTGAACATAAGGAAAAACTTTTTTGTTGTGAGGATTACAGAGCACTGGACCAGGCTTCCCAGAGAGGTTGTGGAGTCTCCTTCTCTGGAGAAATTCAAAACCTGCCTGGATGCATTCCTGTGTGACCTAATCTAGGTGATCCTGCTCTGGCAGGGATTTGGACAAGATGATCTTTTGAGGTCCCTTCCAGCTCGTAATATTCTGTGATTCTGCGATTCTGCAATTTTTTTTTAGATGCATTGTATTACTACTACTCATAACTGAAACTTATGTTGCATAGAAAAGATATAATCAAGAAGAAGTAATTGATTGTAAATATATCAGTATATATAACAACAGTATCTTTCATTCCACTTGTATGAACTGTATTATTTAATTCAGGTTTAGTAAAAGTTCTGCAAAAGGCAGGCTTTTCTAAATATTTCATTTCTAAATATTTTATTTATTTGTCTTTAAGTGTCTCTTATTACTGGCTCTCCTAATCTGTAACTTAAGATTTTTTTTTCCTTTTAATAAGAAGAATGGCTATCATTGAACAAAATGTCTTAGGTTTTGTAATGCAGTGGTTCAGTGTGTAAGCTTCATCATAATTTTTATTATTGCTGCCATGACATTTCATTTTGTTTCATACATTTCACACATCTGTCAAACACTACACTCCTATTTTCAGGTGACCAAGAACCAATTATTGAGAGTTCGTCTGTTGACAGGGTTTCTTTGGGCTTCCCTGTGTTTACCCTTATCTCAGTGCAAAATAGCTGGAGCACAAGTGTGGAGTTAGGCAATAAGTTTCTATATGTCTTCTTTCAGTGTCATATGACATGAGCTGTATTTTTTTTTTTTATTTTCACTGCTGGTGTCCTGCAGTTGCAATGATTTTGAACATGGACAACAAATAGGCTATGGCTCACAGTGAACATATGGTGCAGATGTTGCTATACAAGCACATAAAAATTAAATGTAAAACTAGATATAAATGAATCTTGTGTGAAATAAAGACAAAAACGTTCTTGATTTTTTAATATCCTTAAGTATCTGTGTAAAACATTGCTTTCTTTCATGACAGTATCAGAAGGAGGAAAGTTCTTTTTTGTGTGTTGCTGTTTTTTTCTTGTCGTTACTTTCCTTACTGCTGATAGTGCATCTATCTAGTGTAATTCTTCACACTTACAGAAGGAGCATTTTAGTTGCATGAAAAATACTAGTAATAGTAACTTACAAACTTTAACATCAGATGATTCTATACTCGGTGTTATTATAAATATTTTTCAACAGCTGGGACAAATTTTAGTATAAGAATAAAGGCAGGAAGGAATTCACAGAGTTTGTCCTTGGAACTTAATCTCTACAATTCTGTTTTAGCATCTTAAAAGTCACTGTGTGCCCAAGCACAACCTATCTTAATTTGTCACTTGATCAATAGTGTCAAGACACTGTTACGATGCAATACCATGCAGACTGACAGATAGAGAGCAACTGAAGGAATTTAATAATTATAATTTAATTGCCTTTATTTTAACATCTGCTTTACAAAGAAAAGGTGAACTGGGAGATTGTGTTTTATATTATCTGAACAAGAAAGGATTTGCTTAAATATAAATATATATTTTTATTTTATTAATATATTTGTACAAAATTACATAAAGCTGAATAATGCCCTGTCAATGCTAAACTTTATAAAGTTTATTTATTTTCCAAATTTTTTCCCTTTTAGACTAAAATGGCATTAAAAAATCTGCTTAAAAAGCTATATATGCAATCCAGATTACAGAATCATAGAATCATGTAGGTTGGAAAGGACCTTTAAGACCATTAGGTCTAACTGTTAACATAACACTGCTAGTTCCACCACTAATCCCTGTCCCTAAACACCTCACCTACTCGTCAGTTAAATACTTCCAGGGACTGTGACTCCACCACTTCACTGGACAGCCTGTTCCAATGCTTGACAACCCTTTCAGTGAAGAAATTTTTGCTAATAACCAATCTAAATCTCCCAAGGAGTATCTTGAGGACATTTCTTATTGCTTGTTATTCTGGAGAAGAGACCGACACCAACCCCAACTTAAGGTGTCTCTTCAACCTTTTTTTCTCCTGACCCAACACCACCAATTCCCTCAGCCGCTCCTCATAAGACTTGTTCTCTAGACCATTCACCAGATTTGTTGCCCTCCTCTGGGACATGCTTCACTACCTGAATGTCCTTCTTGTAGTCAGAGGCCCAAAACTGAACACAGTATTTGAGGTGCAGCCTCACCAGTGCCAAATACAGGGGGACAATCACTTCCCTACTCCTGCTGTCCACAGTATTACTGATACAGGTCAGAGTGCTGTTGGCCTTCTTGGCCACCTGGGCACAGTGCTGGCACATACTCAGATGGCTATCGACTAATTCCCCCAGGTACTGTTGTGACACAAGTGCAGGACCCAGCACTTAGCCTTGCTGAACCTCATAGAGTTAGCCTCAGCCCGTTGATCCAGATACCACAACAGATATTTCTGGTAGTGGAATAAAGCATAAACAGTCTCTCTGAAATCGTATTCTACTGAAATTTGTTCATTCTTTAACACCAGATATAAAATAACAATCTCTTTTTCTGATCAGTTTTGAAGGTAAATATTTTAGTGCTTTCTTGGTTGGAGAGCAATAATTCTATTGTATCTAGCTAGATAAATGAGATTTGAAGAACTCTTAAAATATCAGTTCATATGAATCATTTATATTAGAAGTTATGCTTACTTTATTTTTGTTAAATATAAGTGTTGCTGTACTATTTCACCTTTACTATGTAAGAACAGAGCCGTAAATCATTCTGGGTACATCCTGACATCTGTCAAATCTTTATTTATTTTTTTCTCTTTTACTTAGTTCTTTTTTCCCCTTTTCTCATGTTTTTTTTTCTTTTTCTAGAAATAAAAGTCTTCTACAACTCCCTCTATAGAAAATATTCCCAGGATTTTAAAGTCACTTGAATTAATGGTGATCCAGGTGTATAGAGGTGAGAGAAGTACTATACAAGCCACCAATGAAGTTTAAACTTAGAAATTAAATATTTCTTAGTGTCATGATTAAAGGTGGTATAATACTGGCTTGGTAAGTATATAAATATATATGTTTATGTGTAAACATTTTGTACCTAAAAAAACCAAAAAACAAACTCCAAAACATTGTCAGGATGACAAACCGGAAGAGTCAAAATTGAGCAGACATCTGTGCAGGTGATTTTCTCCTGCATGAGCTCGATGTTAAACTAATTCAGATCACTCCATAAGCTAATTTTTCACACCAGTATGTTTGTTTCCAAGGCTAGTATAATAAGTGTGTTTAAAATATCCCAACCCAAGTGAACACAGGATAATCTTTGCCATTAACTTTTATTTATCCAAGATATTATATTACGTAAGGAATTACACATAGGAAGTCCATAAATGTATCTTGGTCTGTAACATGTTGGAGAAGCTGGCTGGGTATGGCTTGGACTGGCATATGCTTTGCTGGGTCAAAAACTGGTTGGATGGCCGAGCACAGAGAGTTGTGGTGAATGGAGCTAAATCCAGTTGGCGACCAGTCACAAGCGGTGTTCCCCAGGGCTCGGTTTTGAGGACACTCCTGTTTAACATCTTTATCAATGATCTGGATGAGGGGATTGAGTGCTCCCTCAGCAAGTTTGCAGATGACACCAAGTTGGAAGGGAGTGTTGATCTGCCTGAGGGTAGGAAGGCTCTGCAGAGGGACCTGGATAGGATGAATCAAATGGGCTGAGGCCAATTGTATGAGCTTCAACAAGGCCAAGTGTCGGGTCCTGAACTTCGGTCGTAATAATCCCATGCAGTGCTACAGGCTTGGG
>NW_010205283.1:0-840 GCF_000695765.1 Mesitornis unicolor | reverse complement strand
ACAAAACACAAAGCTGCTCAACGCCACTGCATCGGTGGCTGCAAGTGCAGAGCGCAGCAGCACCAAGGCTGGACGTAGCCCAGCTGCGCAACACAGATCCAAACGTGAGGCGGCACCAGACAAAATGCGATACGGGGGCATACGACACAGAACAGCCACAAACGGAAGTGGATGCAAGTACAGAACACAGCGGGACAAAACCGATACAGAGACACACGATGCAATACAAATTCACATACAGAGCGATGCGATACAAAACATGAGGACACTCGACTCTGTACATTCTCACGTGCAAGTCCATACAAGTGTAAAGCACACCAGATTAAAACCGATACAGAGCCAAACAAAGCGATACAAGTTCAAATACAAAGCGATGCAACACAAAACATTACACGGCCATAACAATGCACTACAGTCTCAAATGGCGCTTGAAACAAGGACAGAGCGATACAATCTCAGACGAAACACCATACGGGGGCACACGATTCAGAACAGTCGGAGGCGTGAGTCAACACGAGTACAGAGCACAGAGGGACATCCGGAGGAGCCAGACCAAGCCATACAAAATGCCACAGTGCTCATCATCACTGGCTATAAAAACCAAACTAAACAAAACGCTGATGCTGGTCACCATCACAGCAGGCAACGCCAACCCCTCCCACAACATCCCCACCCTCACAAGCACCTGCTGCGCATCCATTCCCAAGTCAGATGTTGTGGCCATGCTCCCTCCTGGCACCCGAGAATGCAAAAGTCACAACGTCACTGCTTTGCTGGAGAAATCGCCGGCCCCGTGACCCTCTTGTGCTGCCCCAGCTCACCTCCAATGCTCGTCCGATG
>NW_010205282.1:38264-76110 GCF_000695765.1 Mesitornis unicolor | reverse complement strand
TGCTCTGGCAGGGCTTGGACTGGATGATCTTGCGAGGTCCTTTCCAACTCCAATATTCTGTGATTCTCTGAAGAGGAAGGAAACAATTGACAGCATGTGAGAACAGTACCTGTCTTGAGACCTGAGTCTGTCTGGTTTGGTGCCAGTGAAGAAGAAAGACTGTATGCTGCTCAGAAATCAGTTTGCTATTTTGAAAGCAGTATCTAGATAGATTAGGTTTGGTGAAGTTGAAAATCCTGCAAGAAAAAAGGAAAATTGATGTTGCTTACACTGTTTTGCCCTGTTTTTGAATTGACATGCAAAGCTTTTTTTTTTCTTTGAAGAATAAAAGTTATTGTTTTGTGGCTTTGTTTTACATGGTTTACCAACTCCCAGAGAGTTGCATACATGGGTATGTATACTTTCTCCCAATAAAGTAAACTTGCTTAAAAACCTGAGATTATTACATATCCAGTAACAGTAAGTTGGAAAAAAAAGTAAAAAAGAAACAACTTCATAATTATAAAATGTGGGCTGTTACACGTGGCATAATGCCAGAACAGTCAGTGATTTGCAAAGAACAGTAATATCCTGAAAATAATTTTATCACCATATACAATTGTACGACAGTGGTGCCCTCCTACACCTAACCCTGGCAATTGCCTGTAGCATTGCTCAAAATGAGGACATGAAATCAACCTTACAAATCATTCTGTGTTTTCTCAGCAGCAGATATTCTTGTTCATACTGGCTATTGTGCAGACCACTTATGATTTGTAAGGTTAGTTTTGTAGATAAGTGTAACAAAGTAATCAACAGATACTTCAAAAAGAAAATAGTGGAAGGTGGAGGAGGACATGGTGGGCATGCAGTGATACCTTGTGACATGCTCTTTTTGCAGTATTGCTGGTTTCTTAAGTAGTCTGAGCATGGCTTTTGTGCAACGAATGGGCTGTATTTCTGCCCAGGCCTGAGAAGAGCATATGGGCCTTCAGATACCATCTAATTTCTTTTTTTTTTTCCCTTGGATATATTTTTAGTGGCACCACAGTGCAAACAGTCCAGGTGTTTTACCCTGACTGGCTGCTCTGAGATCCCTTCCTAGAACGTTTCCGATACAGATCTGCTAATCTGTTTTGCCCCCAAATAACTTTCTCACCTTCTTTATGTCTGTTCCTGCATTACAGAAGTACACCTGTCACCATAACCTGGTAGTAACTTTACACACAACCTGGTAGTAATAAATTTTAATGTACAATTTTTGCACTCTGATTGAGAGTGGTCCCTGAAAGAGCCCTATGTGACTGTGCAAGGGCATCATGTGCATTTACACTATGGAGCTAGGTCAAGTTTTCTAAGCTCAAGTTGAAGCACTGAAGTTTGCTTATCTTGAGTAAGAGTGACATGCAATGTGCAAAATAGTATTTCAGTTACCATGTATGCCCTGGCATTACTCTACCTTGTGTGACGCAGAGGTTCCTGGGGCTCATCCCAGGGTTAGCTAAATCAGTAAGCTAAATCACTCACCCATATGTTTCCTAAGCAGTTATGTGAAAGCTAATCAATCCTTTTGGGGCACATAATTATGTCTGGCAAAGAATTAGAAGTCTTGCCATGGAGCTTGTCGACATCCACATTCCGAACAGTTACGTTAGCAGTAACTGAGCTGTACTCGCTTGAATTTTATTGTATATTGCATCATAATGGCGTTTGCTGTGGCAAAATGCATCCAGCTGACAGTCTTCTCCTTCCCTTGAAGGTTGCCATCCACGGACAACACTCCAAAAAACAAATTCATCCGTAAAAAGGGCTAACGTTTAGCAGTAATGTTGCCACTTCAAGAATTGTTTTTTTTCCTCTGAATCATTGTTCATAATACAAGAAGTCTGCTCATAAATACCAAGTATGTGTTCTCAGGGGAAAATATAAAGAATATTTTCTTAAATATACCAAACAAATTGAGTATTCCAGTTCTCTTCTTTTAAAACAAATATTTTCTGGAAGACTAGTCTCTCACAAAGGTGGATACTGATGTGGTATTCATGTGGGACAGAAAAGGATTGTTTGAGCTCACTCAAGTGAAGTCCTCCACCTCTTTTGTAACAAATACAGACACCAGTAGATGAATGAGTGTTACAGCTGGTGCCTGTCACAATCACATGTTCTGCTTATGGATCGTGTCTTACTCTAGACTTGATGTATTATAATAATTGAAGTAATAAACGTCCTAGTGAAAGATTCAAGAAGTAAAAGATACAGCTTTTACTCAGACTTGAAATGCCTCCCTTTATTAAATTGAGGGTTTGTTGTTTAGGAGAGCAGTATTTCTGTGGCTTTTTTTTAATGAGAAGACTGAAATGTTTGCTCTATTTCTAGAGAGTGTAGGTGGAAGAAGAGGCAACATTTTGTTAAACACATGCAAATATAACAACATTCGGACAGGAACCATGTTAATTTATAAAAATTTCCTTTACATGTGAATAATTGATAAGGCTTAAGTCTCATGCTGAAGTTTCTACATGATAGATCCGTTTCACACAGGAGCTTAATTCTTTCTTTTAACTCCGATAAAACAAATGAGTGGATTCTTGAAATGTGCCTTTTAGCATGGCGGTGTCCTTCATTCATATTTTTCCATATGGAAGATCCAAATGGTTGTTCGTTCAGGTGACCTGTGGCCTGTGTAGTCTCAGTATTTTCATGTGTGGTCTTCAGCTCATGGCAGCAATATCACTGTCTGTGCTGCTGAAAGAAAGAGAAAACTAACAGATGTCTGTGAATGCAAGGAAGTGTTGTGGAAGTAGAGATGGGATGCAATGGTATCTGTAACTTTGTAGCGAGTTTTATGAAAACTTGACACTTCTGGAGTGCTGGTGTCCCATACCAGTGTCTCAGAGCACGATGGCCTCCTATTGTAGGAACCCTGCTTGTCAGCAATCTCAGCATCAAAGCTAACATATTTGTAGAAGATGCAAGGTCTCAGATTCAGTGTGTCTTCCATAAAACAAAAATCCATACTTCAAAAACACCCAAAACCCCCCAAAAAAGCCACCATAGTAAATTAGTTTGCCATTTAGTTTATATTTCTTAGTATTGCTTTCCTTTTTTTGTTACTGTAATATTCTACCTTTATAGCGACTAGCTTTTTTTCATGTATTTGCCACTTCACAGAGGAGAACACTCTTAGTTTATCTTAACTTTCTAGTGAGATTGACGCTTTCATTATTATTTAATAATACATCAGTATAAAATATTTGTATAGAAGTTAGTGAGCAAGATTATATTCTGCACCATAAGGCTGCCCAGATAAATATGCAGGTGTGATATTACATTTTCCCTTTGCATCCTGTGGTTTCCATGTGTCTTATGAGCAAAACATTGGCAGTAAAGACACGTACAGAGCTAGAACTCTAGTTCTGCCCTATCTAACCATTTCCATCCATCAGTATAGCTGGTAAAGTTAAATGCCAGTGATGTGTTGTTTAGCAAGATTGCCTTATCCTAGAAGCAAGCATTCCTGTTGTTGTATTAACTGGTCCCAGGCACCCACAATTTCTTAGAGGGCAGTTCGTGCTCAGGACAATTTTAGTACATGAATTTAAATGTATTTTTTAGAGTACTAGCTTACTTAGCAAGACTAGTCTGAAATAGTATAATTCCCTGGTGCTAAGCTTGTTTGTCCCTGAATTGCAGGATGTTTCTGCCATAGCATAAAGTGTTCAGGAAAAAGCACTTGATCCTGAAGACTTATAGGAATACTGGTAGCAATAGTGAAATAATTAGAAAAATCTTTGAGAACTGCCTATTATGAATGGATTTCATATGTGGGGAAATAACAGGCATTTAGGGTACGGCTCATAGTGAGGTGATCTTAAAATAGATTTTTTTGAGAGTTTTTTTCATTCTATTTCCTGGACTTTGGAGCATACTGTAGGGTCAAAGATGAAATTGTTGCCTAGATGGTAGATCTTGCTGTGGTGCTGGTTTATTTCAGCATGTGGTCTTGTATTACAGAAAGAGCTAGCAGAATAATGTACCCAATTATAATTGGTGAGAAGCTCAGTTAAAATCTACAAACTAGGAAAAGCATCTGGTTTGTTACAGTCTTCCTGAACATTTAAACAACTGTGTGCATGTTTCAGCTTCAAGCTGATCTCTCAAGAATGTGTAAATGCATGCTTTACACAGTTCTGTTACGAAATTCAGTTGGCTGCATTACTTATGTGCCCTTTTCACAGCATTCTCTCACCTCCCACTCATCTTTAGCAAACCTCTGTAGTTATTCCTACTGATTAAATTGGTGCTTAGAGATGAGTAGAGAGCTGTGGTTGAGTAGAGAGCTGTAGGCTATGCATCTCGTGCATCTGATGTGATCTTTGAAGACTGATGTTGATTTGTGGATGGGCTTTTTATTTACCTGTTTAAACCTGAGAGTCAAGTTGACATTCAGAAACAGCGTCCAGCTCTTGAGATGTAGCATGGAAGCTTGAACATGAATGCTTACAGGAAGATAGCTGACCACCCCTTTTGTGCTGGTTTTAGGTTTGTGCTGGTCAATAAACGTCCTTTCCTGTTTACTGTTTCAAAGTAACAATTTTGTTTCATGATCAAGTGAGTAGTGCCTTGGCACAGGAATAAACATTAAAACCTGTGCATCTTTAGGCTAGTAATATTACAGGGGTGAAGTTTGAGCAGGGAGGCAAGACAGTAAGTGCTTTTTTTCTCCAACTGCAGGAGTGTACTGAGTGCAACAAACATAAAAGGCAAAAGGGATTACACGATCCATAAAAATGCTGGCCCAAGCAAGCACAACTGTTGATCTAGTCAAGAGACGAATGGGTGGAAATCACATATATTATCTTCCTCGGATTCTCTGGCTCAAAAGTTCTGATTATGTAAATGTTATTGTTATTCAGTACTTAATCATAAAATTTACTAAGATATATGATCCTGAGTTTTTAGTGATGTGATACTGCATGCATTTAAATGTATACCACCTGAAAAAAGTGGTGAAAAAGGACTCCTTAGTATATACTGTTTGATGGAAAAGAGAACTAAAAAAACTATCCCTATCCTGAAAACCTTAACACAGAATTCCCTAAAGTCTGCTTGTAAAGTAATATTTTATATTGGAGTTCAGGTTCTGTTACTATAAGAGTGAAATTACTCTTAAGGATTCCTTACATCTTTTATTGTATGGCTGTTTATATATAAAGGTGTGACTGGATTTGCTGCTTGTTGTCCATTTTCAGAGTTGAAATTAAATTTTAAGGCTTGGGGTCAGCATTTTTCAAAGTTTGCAAAACTGTAATCCTTGAAAAATACTGTACATAAAGTAGCAAGCTGTTTTGTATTTGCTAAAAGCTGAGAAAGTTATTACTTCAGCTTTTGCCAAGTAAGATGAGTAAGAAAAGAAAAGTTTATCAGAAAGGATTACGGAAGGAACAGATTTATGGCAAGTGTCTGATACCTACCCAGAATCCTCGTGTTCAACTAAACCAGACTTGCCCTGGACCCTCTGGAGCACAATGCCCTTAGCAAGTAGCTTTCGACAGCTTTTTCAGGAAGCAATATTTTTCTTCAGAAAGAGGGTCACTCCACTGTTTTTCTTTTTCCTTCTCTCCTGTCTTATCTTTTGAGTTCAGGAAGTATTTTAAATTTACAGCCAGCTTTGAAGGCATGAAGCAAGTTCAGCCCCAGAAGTATTTCCTGTTATGGCATTAATCTAATTCCATGAAAGTAGAACTGATTTTTCATCTGTAAAGTAGATAAAGTGCCTGGAGCAGCAGACCATTACTCTGGGTTATCATGATAAAGAGGCTTAGTTTTGACACCAAAGTGTTTATCAGCCTAACCAGGGGAAGATTTCATCCTTTTTGTTGAAAGAGATATTAATGGATTATAATATTTCTTTGCTTCACAGAGACAATGAGTTCATATTGAAAATGTTGACCCGAAATAACAATGTTCCCATAACATATTATAAGTTAATTTATCTGGAAAGCTACCAGTACCTGGGGGAACAGGGAAAACTAGCTGTAAAATGATAATATAGTGGGGAAGTATGTCATAAGTACATGATACTGCTAATTTCAGAATTATAATATAATTTTAGAGCTCTGGCTGGAGCTGCTGTTTTCTTTATGACTTCAGTGGTGCCTGTGAGTGCAGTTAATCTGATCTGTCTCGTTTTAAGGATCCTCCAAAATATATTGCATAATAGCATTTAGATACTGTAAATGAGAACAAGTTTCACACCTCTTTTGGTGAATAAAATTATATCGCCTTTATGTTCCTAACAGCGCTTAAAGCTTTCTGCATTAACCTAGCAATGTGCAACATTTTATGCTTCGTTCCTTTTTTGTACCACCACCTTCTACAGTGTTTAAGATTTTGTTAGTATTTATGTTATAATGAGATAGTTTGAAAGTAATACTTAATACTTAAAAGCTTAAAGCCTTGACTGTATCACAAGTGTATACCTTTTCAAACTACGGGAGCTATATGAAATCTCACAGTACTCTTCTTCCTCACTGGAGTTCCAGTCATCTCCATAAATTAACATTCATGTCCGTATTGGTTTGCTGTCACTTTAGGGGTGGTTTAGGGATAAACTGTTTTCATTGGTCTTGTGAATGTTAATATAATAGTAATTTTTACTTCACATATAATGAGTAGGTTTTGGTATGTGAGCTCCTGAGGACTAGGAATTGATCCTTTTTTTTTATTCATCACTGACCTCTTGGGAAGCATTGCCCTTGCTTTGCCTGGGGAGGTAGGAAACTAAATTGATCCAGCCAGCAGGGAGGGGCATGCTGAAGGCATGTATGGGATGGCAGCTGAAACCGATTTCTGCTCACATAGAAAAAACTAGGGATGCGCAGGCCAAATAAGCCATAAATACAGAAGATTACAAGAATCCCTAACAGTGGCTTCAGACTCAAAAGAAATACTGTTAAGAAGCAGGCATAGACCAAAACATCATTCTAAGTCTGAATCATTTTCAGGGGTGACAAAGCCTGAGCCTGTGGCTTGTGTGAAGGACTGAAGCCCAGGCTGGGGCAGCTGGATTGTCCCGAGGATCCACTGGGCTTGAGGGTCTGCTTAGCTGAAAGAGATGCACAGACACCGCGAGGCTGAGCCAGGATGAGGGGATAGCAGTGCAGTGTGCACTTGCCTCACTTCTCTGTCTGTCACCAAATGTGATAGGTGATATGTTCCAGAAAAATGTCTGAGCCCACCTGGGCTAATTCTCTTACACCTTCAGGCCTTAAGCTATGAATTCTGCCCCAGTTAATTTTGTCATTTGGAAAGAAAATTGCTAAATGGTTGAGTGTGGTTGTATAACTATGTGCAAATTCATTATTTAAAAAAAATGGTTACTGCATTTCCATGACAGACAATATCATCTTAAAGATAAATAAGACAGTAGCATTTTCAAATCTCTGCATCTGAAAAAATTCAGGCAAAGGTGTCTGTACATTTCTCATGGAGGGTAGTGTACCCAAGTGTGTTCACTCCATCCATCCTTCATGTCTTCACTTGTCTAGTATTATCACTTTTTTGGTTGCACTCTGAATTGAAGCAGGAAACAAAGCTGAGTGAAAGAAAGGGGGAAAAAATGTTTATTTTTTTTAAGCCAATCTCCTAGCAACCCCACAAACAGTTCTCCCATAAAACTGGCCATAGTATAGGGACATTAATGAGCAAGTGGGGAAGGTGGAGGTTAGGAAGTGCTTGCCCTAGCACTGCTGATAATAAAAGTGTGCAAGTAACTATGGCCTAACTCTGTTTGCATCACATTTACATTTTTAGTAAAGAAAAATGGATATATTTGAGACATATTTATTGACACACAACCCCCACACACACTTCTAAATACCATGATGCCTGTACGTTATTATTTTGGACTTCCAAAACATTAATGTACTTCTTAGCTTTGAAAATACATTTTTATTTAAATGTGAGTCAGTGGTGTTGTAGAAGCTGAGTAAAAACTTGTCTATACACAGAAATTTGAATTTGAAAGATTTCAAAGAAATGTCCCTATTGTAAATTTTTCCTTTTGCTCTTTAGCATAAGATAAAATTACACATTACTTATTTGTTTTTCTGGTTTGGATTTTTTAATTATTATTTTAAATTAGTCATAAAATTATAATTGCCTTTGTTTATGCAGTGTCTGTTAGGGCAGGTCTGTAGTGTGCCTTCATTCTGCAGTAGATCTTCGGCTTCAAAGGCAATGTAACAAGCCCCTCGAGCCACTTTCCCCCATGGCTTTCCCAAACTGTAGCCTGGAAGTCTGCTGGGGGAGGGGACGGGAGCATCTGGACCTGCAAGGATGGAGCACTTTCAACTCTGTTTTCTGTGCTGTAAAACAGCTGCTGAAAGAAGGTAACCACCATGCTTAGAGCAGCAATTAGCACTGCTTTGGCATATGTTGAAATGCTCTCACCCATCCCCCGGGAAAGTGAACAATTATGTGAGGTGCAAAGGTAGATATCCCTTCTCCATTCTGTCTCCTGTATGATGCCTTCCTGAGATGGTATTGTGTCTTTAGTCTGTTCATGAAATTTCCGTCTTTTGATATTTTGGTGATCAGGGAAGTGAAGAAAAGGAAAATGATGATTCCTGTACTTATCAGTAATTTTTTTCGCATATGATCAATATTTTAAAGCTTTCTACTGAAGAGCATTGCCTGTGAATTTCCTATGATTTCCTTGCAGGAAGGAGAGGGGAGTTGTGTATTACAGGAGAAGTATGTCTTGCTCTAAAACTGCACCTATGGTTTCAATTAGTCAACTCTCAATTATAATAACGTAATGAGGTGTAATGAGGAGGTGGGGGATAACCTGGGTAATTGCAAATGTGACTAACACAAAACATATGTAAAATTAGATTGCAAGAGCCTCCATTGAGAGCTTAATGGAAATAAAAGTCGTGTGATAACAGTTGGTGCACACAGAAAATCTCATCCAGTTAGACACGTGGAAGCAGGTAGATGCTTATGCTGCAGCAAAGAACTAGCGCAGCTGTGTGACTCCTGTATGCGGCCAGCTCTCTGACCAAACCAAGCTTAATCAGACACTCCAGCCGTGGATGATCATGTAGCATGGAGCTGCTGGGAACAACATTCTAGAAGCAACAAATACCTTTGCGAGTAAGAGAGTATGTGTTGGAAAAGGCCTTCTATGAACTACTGAAATGATTTTTCAGAAATGTTCTTGAATAAGCCTTTAGGTCTGTTTTTCTTAAGTATTGATAATTGATAAATATTATCCTCATCAGACATATTTGCTTCTGACTTTCTCAGTAGCTTTGACTGTGTTTAATAAATACCACATGCCTTCAAGCTGCAGCTTTGTGGCAATCAGAGATGATGCAATTGTATTTCATCCTTCTACCAGAAAATGCAAGCTTAGTATGTACTATGGTAGCTGAAGAACAGAGATAAGTTGTTCCCTTCCTGAATGTTGATGTAGGAGAAGTGTACATGACTCTGTTCACATCTGTGGCAAATGTTTGTATTCATTCAGTCATATGCTTATTTCATTTTTTTAAGTAATTTGAGGGGGCAGAAAGTTGAAAGGGAAAATATGCTTAAGGTACAAAAATATTTTCTTTCGGTTTGATTGGCAACTGTGTCTATTACCGCCTTATCTAAGGCCAAGACAGAATCATGTCTATAATTTCCTTTCCTTGAAAAAAGGAGTATGTTTGTCTTTAGAAAACATTGTCTGAGGATTCTAATAATACACAAAGGAATCTCTGAATTAGTATTTTCCCTAGCAAGTATTTAAACATTTTGGTTTAGATTATTAGAGATTATCCTGTTGCTCAAGCAATCCCTGAAGTTTCTAGGAAATTACAGGCATGTAAGATGGAAGATTTTACTAGGCAAATTACTATTAATAGAGACTATAATAAAATGGAAGTAATGAATGCCTGGCTAAATATAGTCCACTTGGGAGAAGTCAGTATGGCTTCTGCGAAGGGAAATCTGACTTGTGGTGTTTGAAGGACTCAACAAACATGTGGGTAAGGGTTATCCAAGTACTACAGCTATGTCTACATTAGGAAGGAATGCTATACAACAGGAGCAATCTTCAAAGCAAAATCATGCAGAGAACCAGCCACCCATGTTATGTTTTCTGCTGGGGAAGCAGAGGGCACTTGGAATAGTTCTCATCTGGCTGGATGGACCACTAAACAAAAACAAACAAAACAACCCAAATGTTAAGAATTATGAAGCAAGACTAGAGAACAAGGCACAAAAGACAAAACATCGTGAAGTCATTAAAGAAATCCCCACCTTGGATAATGCTTATAGTTCTGATCCTGTCAATTCCAAAAGGCTGTAGTAGAACTGGAAAAAGTTCATAGGAAGGCAGTAAGATAAGCAAAGATAAAGAATGGCTTCTGTATGAGGGACGTAGGACTCTTGCTTGGAAAAGGAACAGTTGAAAGGAGGAAACTACAGAAGCTGAAAACATAGTTGTGGTGTGAAAGGCTGCATTAGGATCAACTGTTCATTGTCTCTTCTGCGGTTAGATTTAAATGTTACTTAGTCAAGCTAGAAGCAGCCAGATTCAAGATAAATACAGGTAGTAGACATGTGGCACATTTTGCCAAAGGTAGTTGTAGATGCAAAATGTTCACTTCCAAGCCAAGTTCTTAGAAGATGGATCCACTGAGCATTGCCTTATAAGACAAACTACAGTACGCTCAGGAAATTTTTTGACCTGCAGACAATTGGAGGCTGAAAGATTACATGCAGAAAGGGTGATAAATGCATGTCTTGTTCTTCATTTTCCCTATGTACGTCCACACATTAGAGGCAGGACACTGGTCTGGATGGGTCTTCCATTGAACAAGTGTAGCAGTTCTTATGCTCAGTATTGGAAGCTGTGGCTTAGTTTCCAGAATATACTGAAATACTAAAAGATTTACAAAGAGTTGCTATTCTACAGAGAAACTTTTCTTGGGTATAGAGCTGATAGGAGCAACTGTGCTGCTCCTTGTTCCCATGTGCTACTTTTGCTTTTGGTTTTGGTAGAAATAATAAGTTTGGTAAGACAGAGCTGTTGGAGACGAAAAGTTCTGGTAGAAAAATAAGGATGTGAACACCTGATGCTCAGCTGATGTGGGGAAATAAGAACCAACATCGTAGATAAGAAGAAATGGAGAGCTGCAAACTGCCCTTTATGTCAGCCCCTTTATTTCATCCGGCAGAGCTTCAGTTGGAGAGGAATATCTATTTTTGCAGAGTAAGTACAATTAGTAACACTAATTCAAGCAATATATATTGCCCATCAGCTCTTGCCAAAAAAGATGATTGGAAAAATCTTTAGCACAAGAAAGCTAAAATCCAAAATGAACTTCAGATGTTTCCTCTAACAGCAACGTATCACTCAGCTTTGGGTGGGTTATGCAAAAATTACTTTTTCTATATTATTACTAGCATTCTTTTTTCATTGCACACCAATTGTTATTGAATTAAAATTGTTTGGGGTACCCTGGACTCATCCTGAAAAGTTCTCAATACAAGTAAAAAAGTCCCTGTGTGAGTATCTGCCCAAGGCTTGCCTTACACACGTTGTTTTGAAGGATATCTATAGGAGCTCAAAGTGAGACAGCATCCCCTAAATAGTGAGTAAGGCTTGTTTTAAAGTGTTTTGCTCTGTTAGAATTGCCTGTATATGTGAAGCTATCATTACTTGCTGGGCTTGCCATTTTTATCAGTCCCTAGTGTCTCTGACCATCAACCGTGTAATTCTAACTCTATTTCATTTCTTGTCCTGCCTCAGAGGCTCAGGGATTCCAGATTGTGTCGGCATGGCAAAGAGTTGATGAGTGCCTGTTACTTCTCTGATGCTACCTTATGTTGGGGTTGGGCAGGGATATTGCAGACGAGAAGAGAGATCAGTGTGCCAGTCCCACAAGAATGCATTTCTTCCTTTAGAAAAATAAATCTTTTGTGCTTCACATGTACACAGGTTTCTATTAAAAAGTTTTAACTTTTTTTTTTCTCCACAGTGTCTTTATTATTGTATGTGTGCTTGTGTTGCACTGCTTACAATCCATTTATGTCCTGTTTTCTGAGGGGGAGACAAGCATGTATGTATTTATTTCTGCAACATCTCAGCTCAAGGCGAACTTCTCTGGACACTTTGAACACAATCATTTTAGCCATCTGTTAGCCTTTGATTATAATGAGGGGTTGTTTTTAGTTTGGGGTTTTTTTTAAATTAAAAAAAGGCAAACAAACATCAAAAAAACTAACAACGTAGAAATTAATGCTTGATATTAATTATGCTTGTTTTCTCTCATAGTGAGAAAGCAGCCTAATTATTTTCAAGTAAAATTTTATGTTGTTGGATTGAAATTTGAGTCATTTCTTCAGAAGTAGAAAAGGAGCATACTGTTTCTCTTAAGATAATGACATGCATGTGCTCATGACTGATTCAGTGTTTTGATCTCAGATGCTCTGGACATCTATCATGTCACTACTGTCATATAAATTACATATTAATATCACTAAGATTTATTCCAGCATTTGCAGTAGTGGAAGTTCCCTTCATGACAAAGTATTAAAAACATTATGGGATATGTACCCTATTATTGGAAATTTAATTTTTTTTTAAAAAAGCAACCTGCCTAAACATACTAAGCAGCTACATCTCATTCAGCTTTCTGATAAAAGCATACCTCTGATTTAATTGAAGCATTTGGAAACCTTACAGAAGTATTCATTTCATAAATAAGAGAAAATAATATGTTAGAATCCAGTCTTCTGCATTTGGTAAAGGATATGTGATCCATTGATTTCTGTCTGATGTTTTAAGATATTAGTGAAGATTTCCCTAGCTAGTGAAATTAGCTGATGAGGACACTTGTTACCTTTATATGACTACTAAAAAAAACACCAAACTTGTTTATACAAATCCCTATCACATGTGCAGGTTTCAGAGCCAATGAAAATATCAATGTATGTATCCAATTATGTTGGGGTATTTTTGTGTTCCTGATCCTTGAACTTTGTTTTCTGTTTCCAGACATTTGTACTGTTTTATAAATGTTGGCTAACTCTTCAATAACAAAGGAAGAAAGAGGAGACGTGCAGACAGGGATCAGGAGCAAGGAGAGGGGGAAAGATGAGAAAGTGAGCAATGCAGAGGGCACATATTCAACTTTAAGTATGAAGTCACACTGAAAATAATCATGATGATGAAGCTGACACTTATAAACCATTCAAAAAAACCCGATACATAAGAAAGATGCGTGACACGTGAAAATCTTGTAAGGAGGAGAATGTGCCCCACAGGGGCAAGGCAGAGGAGTGTTGTTTGGGCAGGGCGGTATTCAGAAGGCACCAGGAGCAATGGCTGGCTTAGCTCCATAGTTCTGAATGACCCATCACAACATACACGACAGTAGCCATCGCTCCTCCTTGAACAGGAGGAAGTGGCTGGAGCAACTGAAAATCTGTGGGAGGTTTGCACAGCTATTCATGGGAGGAATGCTATACCAAGTAAACTGAGCAATTCTAATTCAGTGCAGTATGGTTTTTTGTTTTGGGTTGTTTTTTTTTCTTGTAGCTAAAACCTGAAATCAAGAAAGGGACATAATTGTTAAATTACTTACAGTGGCTGAGAAGGAAATGGAAAAGCAATAGGGAATTTATGGAGGATATAAAAATAGCAGACAACTAATAGGAAGTTTGTCTGTGATCTTAATTACTTTGCTTGTACCTTTTATCTCATTCACTTGCACTTTTTCTAAACTTAGTATTTGAGAGTAGGAATTGAGTCAGCCGTTATGTATAGATCACCTGTACTATAATGAAATTGCAATCTAGATCAGAGACTTTGAACATTACCACAACACGAATAAATAATAAAATGATATTAATAAGAAACAGCCGCCCATCTGCACAGGATGCACAACCACCCTAAATTCTATATATGTCAAGTGTAGATGAGTTGCAAACTTTGGGTTTCTTGAGGTAGTGCACATTTCCAGAGTAGAGGAAATTTCCTTAATCAATAAAAGGCTTAGTCAGTTCAAAAAAAATGACTTTTGTATGCAAATGTCTATTAAAAGAAAAAAAAAGTCTATTCTAACACGAAGTACAAGTTATCTGGGTCTAGCAGAACTTCCTGCTTTTGAGATTTTAAATTACTAGATTTGTAAGCATTCCAAGACAGGAGCTGTTGGGTTGTTTTCTGATTGTAGCAGTAGCACAATGAAATCTGAAGTAATACTTATGATACAAAATAATTTACTCAAAGGTCTTACCTTCCTTTATGTTCCTTGCTGTCTTGAAATGCGAAGATATCAGGCAGATGACAAAGGGAGATATCAGCTGTCCATGGATAGAGACACCCTAATAAGCACTTAGCAAGATACTTAATGATTAACTGTGTGCATTAATTAGTTACAAGTGTTATGTGTCATTAATAAATCTATACTTAATTACAATATTAACTACCTTATGTGTTTTATGATTAATTCCATAACTAAAGCAAGCATGTACGTGTTTGTAAATAAGCAATGATTGCAGAGTAATTATCATTAAATTGACTAGAATGAATTGTGTCATTGTAACCTGCTCCTTTCACTCAGTCTAAGAATGAATGAAACTTGTGGGGATGGGAGGGATAAGATTTCCCATCTTATTTGTATATTTGCATAGGAAAATTGTGTGCTGTAATTCCTCGTGTGTATTTTCAGGTTAAGAAAGATAATGTAAAACAGATTCAGAAACAGCGACCTGTTTTTAGCAAAAGCAGATAATATTATTTGCTCATAAGTACATTAGTATATTCTTTTTGTAATTTAGTATGTTTCTAAGTGAGTAATAAAAAAGTAATCCTGGTGTGTATTTGGCAAAATGTTGGCTACTGAAGTAGAGCTCCTTCAGAGAAAAGATAAAAGCTATGTGCATTTTGTCTTCATGTTAAAAGTGATTGTACAAAATGTGCCTTACGATCTGTTTCTGTCCCATCGAAAGTTGGACAAAGTCTTATTTAACTTCAGCAACGTCAGACCATTATTGTTCTACACATAAGGAACCGGTTTACTGGCTTAAGCTGCTAAAATGCAATTGAAAAACCTGCAGTTTCTTAGAACTGTAAATTAAATTCTTCATCCTTTAGAGACAGATGACTTGAGTGCCCACTAGTTTTTTAAAAGAAAAATCTGTTCCTTTCTATATTTTTTTCCTATTCAGTTTTCTAAGAATGACAAGCAGTTTCATTCTTATTCAACAGGGTTTTTTCAAGACATGTTCCCCAGTCATTTTCAGTTACTATCTCTGGGCTCACTTCGTATAATAGATACCAGAAAATGCCATGTAATTGAAAAAGCAGTAGGAAGATGTGTCACCCACACTTGTTTCTGCTATACCTCTTACCTCTTCACTAAAAAGCTTAACTTATTAGTATCATCTTAGATTTCTCTTATGGAGAAAAATAATGCTGGCATAAGTAGAAGAGTTTCTGTTTATCAGCTTTCCATTTCTGGATGCTAACAGCATCCCAACATTGATGAAAGATTTGCTGTTATTGCTACTGTCATAACAGATGGGCTTTCATGTTGATAGCTTGTCCATCTGACTGGTTTCAGTTCTTCCAATGTATCATCATAACAGTGGAGAAAGGGCTTTCTAGGCATGGCCCTGTCTGGACTGTTCAGGGAAATTAAGGCACACAGTGGCCTTGGAATTCAGGTGGTTGCAGTTTGTTTCTCTTCCTCCATAAATTGCCATTAACTTATTTTGTGGATGGATGTGAATTTCGATGGAATTGCTAAACTTGATTGTCTGATTATTTGAATGCTTTTCTAGAATAAAAGTGCTCCATTAAGATCACTTAATAAGCAAATTGAGAAAGAATAAGATGTCTTTTTGTAGGAGGAAAAAAACCTCCCAAAGCAAACAAGAATCGTCTCTGTTTCACACGTGTTCTTGAAATTCAAGCACATTCTTTAGGTTTTTCATCTAAAAGGATCAGGAATGCTGTAATGACATTTCTGTCAGCTCTCAATGAAGATGTAAGTTTTCTGAGTAAAGCCTGGTGGCCAAGGCTCTTTGCTGACTCAGGAGATCACTACTGCAATATTTAACAGTTCTTATTTTTAAATTTATCACTGGCACCATGAGGGCTAGAAATATAGGCCATTTTTACAGTTCTAAACCCTACTTTTCTATATTATGTCATAAAGTAATGTATTTTGTGCAAGCCCATTATGATATTTGAGAGCTCTAAAAATATAAATAAAATGTGTTTCCTCTTCAGGATGGCCATCACTTTGTACTAGAAAAACTTGCAATCCACTTTCACCAAAAAAAGTATTATTTGGAAGCAGTGGAGTCACCATCCCTGGGGGGTATTCAAAAATTACATAGACATATGACACTTTGGGACATGGTTTAGTGGGCATTGTGGTGTAGGGTTGATGGTCAGACTTGATGATCTCAGAGGTCTTTTCTGACCTTAATGATTCTATGATTTCACTTCATTTCTCAATGCATATCCAAAGTTCTCACAGAACAGTACTGGTGTGATACTGATAACTTTAATATGACTGGATACTCAGTGAAAGATTGTGAGAAAGATGGGAAAGTGACAAACTGGAAGTAAGTAGTGTGAGTTTTCTCTTAAGTACAAAATGTAACTCTTCTATCCAGGACTCTTAGGAGGAAAAAGAGAATAAAAGAAAGTTTGTCTCCAACATGAGGATACTGAGTCTGAAGCCATGAAAAAGGCCCTGATTCCTGGTTGTGCAATTCAGTTTTTTTGCAGAACCTTGGCTTGGAAGCTTGCTATTTGGTCTAATTCAATAGCACTTATGAAATCTTCTCAGCTTCTGTTATAATCACAAAGTATTAGTGTTATTTGCCTTGTTGACAATTTGCCCCAGGGATAACTGCTTCAGCCAAGTAGTTTCGTTTGTATTCACTAACAGTTATATATATATGATATACCCATGGGTCCCATTGGTCACTGTTACGATTGTGATGTGCTCAGAAAGGAAACTATGAATTCTATTTCTGAAGAAATTAGGTACATCTTCCAAGAAAATGTTTTGTATTAATCCAATTACACTTAACATTATTAAAAATAAAAATTTAGCTGGGCTCTTCCAAGACTAAGACTTGTTCATTGGACAATGCTTCGAAGAAGAGATGATTGTATGATAGATGTCATATTCAGGAACTATCGACCATATAAGAGTATAGAGGTATTACATGCATGTGCATAGGTATACACAGATGCATCTGTCTTTCTGTTCTGTTTGGAGTCCTTCACAGTCTCAAACTTTATTTTGTATTTACATTATATAGTTCACGATTTGTTTTGCCTGTAATTTCATATTTTTCTTTATTATAATAGAGGTGTGATTGCAATTTTAAAAATAATTTTTCAGACATGAGAAATAACATTCATTTTTATCTCAGGATATGTTTTGTCTAGAGAAGGTTAGATTTGGTATTCCAAGACTTTAAAGTACTCCTAGAGAAAGTCAATGCAAACTTTGTTTCCTGGTCACACAAATAGTTTTAAGACACTTTATATAAAGATAATAAAAACCATAGTAATATATAATGTTATGAACAACAAGAAAAGCATCTTTTATCAATGCTGACTTTCTTTCAGCAGCTAGCAGAACTTGCAAAAAGCCAACACATGCAGAATTGCTGCAGGACACCATTGATTTTACTCTCTCTCATCAATTGCAAATTAATTTTGCTGCAGTTTATAAAACACTTGTATTGTTCTAGCTCTTCTTCTTAGTAGCAGGTCCGAATCTCTAGTTCAATTGAATTAAACTATTACAGCATGTGAGATACAGCCAGAAATGAAGTCTGGCTTGCATGCTTAAGTACTGGAAGTCATGCTTTTTGGAAAGCAGCCTGTAATAACTTAAAGCTTATATAATTCCAATTCCTTGGTGATCTTTAGAAGCTCCAAGTTCTCCACTGGATGTCATGGCCCAGATTGATTAACTAAGTTCTGCCAAAGACCTTCTGCCCAGTATTCCCAGCTGACTGCCTCTGTTTCACCAGTGCCTTATCCAATAGGACACAGTGAACACAGGGTTTTGCAGAGTTTAAACAGGATGAATTCAGCCTTGCTATGCTGCCTCTGAGAAAATAGTAAAAATAACTGAATGTTTAACTTTTTCTAAAAGTACAGGTATCTATTAGAAGTAATAATGGTTTTCAAGATGCATGTTTTAAAGACTAATTAGCCATGCTTTCTTATCTTCTTACCTTATCTGCCGGTCAATGGCTTGTTAAATGCATGAAGATTGTTCTACTTCCCACTATGCAGCACCTCCTAATTATCTTTATGAAGATGTAAAAAGAGGAAAAAGTAACCAACCTTCCATTCCATCTTTGAACCAGGCTACTCTATTAACAAAGTCTCAATCCCTTCTTTGTAACATCTAAAAGATGTGGCGTTTTTTTGTACAAGGAAGGGACTTGTGTTAGGAGAGAACTACAGATAATCCAAGTTTTGTAAATATCTGAATTTTTTTTCTTGTAGATGAGAGAGACATCTTTTTCCTTTGGGAAAGTACTAAAGAACTGCCTTTCATTTTGATAGCATCCATTATATCTGTAAGAAAGGTACTGTGGCAATGTAAATTTAGGAAATAATTTTTAACTTAATGAAGTGAAAACATTTTCTAGTGTTCCAGTCACAGATGGGATGCAAGACAAATTTGAAGGCTTTCTTATTACTTGCTCTTTTCCTAGCAAGACATGTAACTATGAACTAGTATAGCTATCGTCATTTTCAATTGCCACTGGATTCTCAGTGCATACCATTTTTTACCAAATTCATAAGAAATACCATGGAAGGTCATCCTATACTCAACTATAAAATCACTGTGTAATAAGAATCTAGGTAAGTGTGTTGAAATACCAGAAGAAATCGAGTGACAAGTCCCTAACAGGAACTTGAATTTGTGTCTTAGTCCACATGGTCACAGAGAGAGCAAGAAATGTTTTTGCAAAGACTTTGAGTGCTGATCTGCTCCTATTTACACAATAAGAAATATCAGGAATTTTATAGAAGTGTAGCTATTTTTAACTGTGTACCATGTTAATAATATAATAAACAAATATTTGTTGTCTAGCAGTAACACACATTCCTTCTTCAATCCTCTTTTTTTCCAAAGGAAAATTACATGTGATACACTTTTGTATTTTCATGACCTTTCTTTGTGTTCTTCTGTGAACTGCTGAGTGTTTTTACCATTAAAATAAAGGCAGAAGAGTGAGACAAAGTGGTCATTATTGAAACACAAGGATCACCAGGGTGATGCAGGGTGACATTCATTCATTTATTGCATTCAAGGTTAATGAGAGACTTTAGACAAAAATCCTGCTGTCCTAGAGATTAATTTATTGAATAACTAATATAAAAGCCCTCATTTTCAGAGCTGAAAATCTACTATGCATGATGCATGGTCTACGTAATAATAACAAATATAGCCCTTCTGTTAGAACTTTTCAGTACACTTTGGAAATACTGTGAACACACAGAAGATGAAACTTCCATGACAGTCGTGACTGGCCAGCTAATCCATAGCAGACCTTAAAATTAACCCAAATTTATTTCACACTATTACTAGCCTAGAAATGGCAGCATTTCCCTCAAAGGAGCTTTAAACTTCTATTAAAACTTTGAAATTTCACAGTTACCTAAGGAATTCAATGAAAACCATTGGCCTGTAGACAGTATTAAAGTCAGCATAGATCAGGTCTTTGAGAGTTCGTGCAGCTGTTTTCTGCAATAGCAGCAATCTTACAACTGTGAGTGGTACAAGAAGTAACTGGAAGAATACTGAAGCATTATGTATTCTGTTGAAGTCAGGTAGCAGTTACCACTCACTGGCCTTCTAAAGGCACACGAGGGAAAACGAATGTGAACTTATCTAGAAGAAAATTTCAGTAGATTGAAAGAAAAGTTTAAGGGTTCGGTATTCAAAGCTGCTTGTGTGTCTGGACATGATAATACTGATGGTCACCAATAGTAGTTTCAAAAGCAGTTAGTATCTTACATGCCAGCCCTGCATGGTTTCTTTTTAACAAATCCTTAAGAGCATCTCCAGTGTTAGAAGGATAAACAAAAGAGTTTTTAATTTTAGCTTTTCTGTTTTCCTGTCTTCTCAAACCTACGCTTTTCTTACACTGCTCTGCAGTTTGATCAGTCAGAAGCCATTGCATATTTGGACAACGTATACCGCAAAACTCCTTTCCCATTGAAGTCTTTGTTATGTTGAAATGAGACTAATAGTTCTCATGCTGTTGAGGTATGCAAGCTACTGTTACCTTTAGCTTTGGGGAAAATGTATGGGGATTTTTCCAGAAAAGGCAAGTAAAGTATTCTCCTCTTGGTGATAAACTAGCAGTTGTGCACTTTATGGGTGAGGATTTCTACAACCACTAAAGGGCAGTGCATGCCATCTTATGATTTCTCTTCTGCAGTTGTTGAACTGCCCTTGCTATTAAGCAGGTTGAGATAGAGCCCATTGCTGGGCTTTCTTTTTTGAGAGATTTGTGAGCTTGATGCAGTTTTTAACACATAAGATTAAAGGTCTACTTCTGTCAGCAGGACATGAAGAGGAAAATTCTGCCCTTTTTTTGTTCCTATTCAGAGGCCAACTGCCATGTGCACATAAGGAATAGGAGTAAAGGAGCTGTTGGTTATCGAAACATTTTTGTTGGCCAGAAATTGGCTTATGTTGTAAGAATAATCATAATTTCAGTATTGGTACTGAAACAGAAATACTGTGCAGATCTAAAGGTCTGATAATGCCAAACACAATGTGTGATATTTACTATGCAGTTGGAGCTCTTAGCTTTGCTAATAAGTAAATATGATCAGGTTTTGGATTAAACAAGCATAATAAATGAAGACACTTGAAATCACATCACTTAGTCATGTATTCTGACTGGTATGCTTTAATTATTGATCAAGATGGCAATACAGTAAATATGCAGTTGCTTACATTAAAAATTCAGCATCTTTCAACATTTAGCTAACAGTATCCCTAGAATATTCTTTGTGATATGGCTCTTTTACCACTACATGGCACTTGTTGGTCATGGTTGCACTGGTTGCACATGGCACTGGTTGCTTTCTATTTTTTAAGGCTAGCTACTGCCTTCTTATATAATGCATAAAATTACTGTCTTAGCAGGACAAGACTGTCCTGAGTCATTATGCTGCTATATATGACAAATATTGGCCAAGTATATAAGAAAGTGGAATATCAAAGCTGCGCTCAGTGGTTATTGGGTCAGTAGTTTGCTTGGTCTTCTGGGTTGTTTTTCTTTCAATTTTCATCGTATATCAAATTTAAGGTTCCATTAAGAGGAACTGGAGAAATCGTTACTCTAATAACAAATGAGAAATATGTCTTCTCTTTCTATATGCGGTAAGTGAATAAAACTCTGTAACAATCTGAACAAGAACATGCTCTTCTGGGCGGTTTTTCATAGGATAGCTTTTAGTTTGATACTACTGTGTTTTTAACCAAATTCTGATGTCAGAAAGAGTGAAAAAACCTGTTTTCTCAGTTTGGATATGGCAGGAATATAATTGTGAAATTTCAGGAAGAATATGCAGCCCGGTGGCTGCTAGTCCCGTAGTCTCAGGTCTAATTGCTTAGTAAGTCTTTATAAAGCATTGCCATATTATGGAGACCCATGGCATCTAGACTGATGGAATATTGTACTTGGCTTGGTTTTTTTTCTTTAGTTTGTCTTTCATAAGAAGGGTAATATTTGAACTAAGTTGTTATAGTGAGTTCCTTTTCCAGCAAATAAGAATTCCAGGAATCGGCTTCTCTGTGAGGAAGACTAAATGACCAAAGGAAGAAAAAGGTTTGTGCATTCTGCACAGCTCTACTTAAAAGGAACAGAGAATTGTGAAAAAGTATCAACTCCAGTACCTGGCCTGCTTCTTTTAAAGCTAGTTCTTTTTATTGAATTACATGGAATAAACTAAACACATGGCAGAGCAGTAAAGACAGGTTATTTCATTATGAATTTTAATATGCTGAATTTTTTTAATTGGTGGATTGAGCAGCTGTGTTTCATTTTTTCTTTATAAAAAACAGAATTTTTGAAAACAGTATAAAAATGTTCTGCTATAAGGAAATAAAATCTATCATTATTGCTCATTGTTGAAGCTTTAAAATGGTAATAAGTATTAAAAAAATATATTGGGATCATCAAGGTGAGGATACAAGGCTTTGTTCAGTTTTCAACTGAAAGTTGACTGGTGTACTCTCTCTTCAGACAGTTTCCAGACCGGATTTTCATAAGAGGAATGTCTGCAAGATAGCCTTATAGAGTGGACTTTCTCACTGGAAAAAAAATTGCTGGACTTGATCAAAATTAATTTCTCTCAGGCTTTACTTTTTAAAAATAAACATTTTAGCAGCACATTAGGATAAAGGATAGTCCTCCTATGGAGTACTGAATTCAAGTCAGAGCTACTGCATGCGATCCTTTTATTTCCTCTACTTAAAATTTCCTGGAAAGATTGTCATCTTAGCTTAAAGATGACATCTAGTGCTGACAAATTTTTGCCCAAATGGGAAGTTTGACAAAACTATACACAACTGAGAATAGTCTTGTAATTGGAAGTAGGAAACCGCTTAAATAGTTATATGACATTGAAGAAGAATTCCTGAGGTAGGAAATTAAGTTCCTCATGTGAGTTCTGAAGCATCAGATGGGTTGTTTTTCCTGGGGACATTTTACAACTGGATTGAGGTCTTTTACATCTCATCTTTATGTTATCATTTCGGGAATTAATTTGGGTTTTTTGGGGTGGGTTTTTTTGCCACTAGTCTAGTAGGTAAAGATAGTTGATAAATGTCTATCAGAAACACGACTTCTTTGTGTGAGGAGGTCAGACTTGGCACATGCAGTCCCCACATTCTTAGTTGTCATAAAGGTTACGTCTCCTATCAGTAATGATTTTGCTTATTGTTACAGATACAGATTTTATGACTGAAGTATATCCAGTCTGCAGGGATGAAACTGTTAGCAGTTTGGTCCCTGTCTTTCTGGGGAATCTGGTAACATTGCACAGTCAGATATTTCCAGAAGATGTCATGTTCTGTTCTGACATTTCTTTTGCTTAGTGTCCCAGGCAGATCTCTGACAAAGCATGAGCCATAGCAGAAGATGCTGCTGTCAGCCTAAGGTCTTCTTGGCTCCGGTTGCTGGAGGAGAGGGGAGCCACACTGCGAGATCTCAGCATTATGGGCTGGGCTGTTAGGAAAGCAGCAGTAGTTAGCTGCCGAATGTAATGCATGAGTGGCACCAGCTCCAGCAGATGGGTCTCTGTGGTGTCCGCAGTGGTGTGAGCTTCCAGTCCCCAGTGGACTGACATTAATCTGCAAGGACTTACTACCTAGGGCGAGGTTGAAGAGTTTTGCTAAAACAGCAGGCACTTAAGATCCATGCCATGCATCTTTCTCTCCATTTGCAGTCTGGTGTATTGCACTGGTATAAGCCTTAAAGCATAGGAAGATGCATGTTTTCCAACTGCATTTTATAAAATATCCATAGAAGTCTAGGTAGAAAAACTTTCAATATTTAGAATAAGCTTTTCAAGTGTATTTGTATATGTTTATTTTTTAAAAATTGAATTACAAGAATATGTTACTGCTGAATGTTGTATAGCCTTTTAGACAAATAAAAGAAAAAAATCGCTGCCAACTGCTGAACGGCTAATTTACTCAATATAAAACAAAGATGCATTTCTGTAGGGCTAACGACATGCATCCCATCTCCTTGACAACCACTCTAATTACCTCAGCTTGGCCGATCAATATTTGATCTTTTTCCCACCATACAAACATGTCACTTTAACTCCATAGCTTTCTCTTAGCTTTTTGATAATTTGCAGCCAAGTGAAAATGGTCCTTTCTATTTGTTCTCCCTGGCTTGAGGCCAGGGGTTCTCTCAATAGTATAATGCAGTTCATTGATATGAATTTGTTGATCTCCTGGGTAGTTTTTCACAAATTTAGGGCAATTAAAAACCTTCAGAAAGCATTTCAGTTGAAGTCAATAATTTTGCTTTTAGAAATTACTTCATCATCTTATGTTCATTTTTGCTTCATCTGTTCATAAAACAACTTCAGAGGAAAAGACAAAGCACCATTTTATTGAGTAGTTTATATATACATAAAACCCACAGTTTTCAAACTTAGAATTAAGCAACATTTTAGAAATACTTTAATTGGAATGTTTAATTTGTAAGAATAAGAAATTTTTAATTCTATTTTGGAGTCTGAAAAGTAATTATCTTTCTTTTAACACAACAGTAATGAAGCTTGATGAACTTGTACAATAGTTACGAAAACGTTTGAAATATGTTTGTCATTTAAAGTACGAAAGGAATCCAGTGTTGGGATGGGGCTTGATTCGTGCATTTTATTTTGAATAATTTTTGCTCAGAGGGGTTTTTTTCTCACTAGGCTGTTCCAGAGATATTTTAGGACTTACATGTATTACAGCACTATTATTTAATCCAGAAAGTGTTTTACAGAGGTTCAGAAGTTTTTTTCAGAGGTCTTTTAAGCTGTATATAAAGGGATATATATAAAGGGATGCCATCTTTAAATATCCGAAAACTCAGAAAGGCTATGCAGTTTCATGGTGTCTTTTGCTGCTTATACAAATCTTCAAGTAGTGTCATCTGAGTTCGAAATACAGGATATCTCATTGTACAATCTCATGCAAAGAGGGAGTTACTGAACTTCTTTTGATTCCTAAGTAAGGAATCTAGTTTCCTTGGAAAGAAAGCGGGATTTGTGGGAGAAAACCAAGAAATCAATGGTCACATAGAGTTGGAACTTCAACATCTCTTTGTGGAAAAGAGGGAGGGACATGTTCTGTCCCTGTGGAGTGAATGGTCTGAGGATATTTTCTTTGAACTTCTTGTAGCCGTTATATGGTGAAAAGAAGTTGAACAAGTCTTCAAAGATTCTAATGATGCTTGAGTGACAGAAAATGGTAGAATTTTTTTTCTGAAAGATGAGCATATGCTAAGATTTCTAACAGCTTCACCTTGCAAGGGTTTAATGGAATACTGAGACATCTTACCTTTGATAAAGGGAGTGATGACTTTCATAAAAGTAAATTAAACATAGCTGATGATATTTGAAATTATGCAAAAAGTTATTTGAATTTTATACCCAAAAATCACAACAGAAGCTACATACAAAATTCCCCACCCTGCATAAGTTTCTACACTAAGGAGTGATCCTATGAAGTAAGTGGTTGTTTCACACAGAGACCTGAAAAAGCTTCAACATATGATAATCATGATAGTATTGAATATGAAAAAAGAACAGAATCAAGGTTATGTGGTTTGGTTTTGATGGTGGCTTTCCTTGTCTTGGAAGCCTTGCATTCTGCAACTTGAGGAAGATTCTTTGATTGTGGAAGGTGTTAAGAGGTGGGGAAGCTGAGTGCGTAATAGTAGAAAATGCAAGATATGCACTATAGAATGACCAATTAAGTTCCATTGCCCAGTGAACAGAATTTCCAGTGAACAGAAAGAGTATCTGCCCAAGTAAGTGGACACATATTCACTCTTTGAACGCCGAACAGATGCAAGTTTATTATGCCACATTCTGATGTGTCCAAAGACCAATTCTATACATCACTGAGCCTGTCTTAATGTACCTTTTTGCTGAGATGTGATTACCAACTTAGGCTCAGCGCTGCACTAACATAACTTTCCCAACTCTTGATTTTTGACTGTTCTTGCAGCTGATTGGCCCAAATCATAAGCATGCATCTGCCTATAACAGACTGTTTGAAATAGTAAATTCTAAATGAATCCATTTAAGTGTATCAAACAGAATGCATCCGTATCAGTTTATGATGGCATACTATGCTTTCCTGTTGATAGTTGTAGTCATCATTTCAGAATGGATTCATGCAAACCTGGAAGCAGCAAACTCATTGGAAAGGAAAGTCACAGCTCAAGTACAGCATTATGTGTCAAATAGTTTGTTTAAGGTTTGACGTTTGACATTTGACTAGACTTGTCAAGATGGACTGAGCATGCTTCCACTCAGTGAACACTAGTAAGTTCTTGAAGTTTGTGGAAGTGTTAGTACAGAGGAAATGTTACTCTGTAGTCCAAAGAAGCTTTGTGAATTGTTGAATGTGGCAGGTCAGAAGTAGAAATAGTGAGCACTCAAAATTCAGGCTGTGGAATGGAGTGATTTAATCAGGGTAGATTCTTTTCTGTCATGGGGTTTATTTACTCATTTTATTTCCTTGTGTTTTTCCCATGCTCTTATGAGTGGGGTTCTATGTTGTTCAAAAATACTAGGATTACCTTGACTGGACAATGTGAGATTTTTCCCTGTCTGGAGTTGTATTGTCATCTTGTTATTTTCTCTTTAAGAATTACTGCTAAGCTCTTGATGTCTTATGGAAGAGTTTAAATACTTTGTTTAGTGCTTACTGTGTTTATTAAATAGTTACACTGTATTGAGTTATACTCTGTTCATAGAGTAAAAGGCTGCTATTCCCAAGGATACATTAAAAACTTTCAACTGCTCATATCAACAACACAAAATCTGTCACAGTAGATCAGGGCAAAAATCCATCTAGCCAAATACCCTGTATCTGGCAGTGGTCAGGTATTTCTTAAGTATTTAAGGAAATGGGGGAAGAAAGAGTCTTTCTTCTGTGGTATCCTGATAGCTCGTCGCTGTCAGCAATTATGGTCTTCATTGATCTGAAGTTGAAGCTCCTCTCTCAAAAACTTGATGTTCCCATCATGATATTAAACCATTCATTTGAAGAAAATTTTCATTTGATGTAATAGGATGGTTTATTGAACTTTTTGGGTTTTATATTAACACTGTCAAATTTTTGCTTCTATAATGTAAAGCATTTTAATACGAATCCTGAGAATCTTGGTAAAGATTGCTAGTATTCAGGAGCTACTGAAGAGAGTACAGGAGTAAATCATTCAGGACCTATACCAGACAAGCTGAGTGTTAATAAGATGACACAATTTCATTGAGTGTAGAATCAGCTCCTTGAAGGCAAAAAAATCATTTCCCATGAAATACCTTCTTTACTTAGGCTAATTAGATTCACATTTGAAAAATCTTCACATTTAGCAATGGCCTAATTATTTAGCCAACTAAATATATTGCTTAACCAAAGAGACAGTCAAAAGAAGAATTACATCCTGATATTTGTATGAAGTACATTTTCTTTAAGTACTACAAGCATTTGGGTCCAGCTTTATTACCACAGTTATTCCTGTGAGAAAGTCCAAATGCGGAAGATGTGTAATCCTCAGGGAACTGGACATTGTTGAGAGAGGAGATATTAGGATTAAAAAGTGGATATAAAAATGTAAAGTCTGTACTATTAAATTCAGTTTATCCTTATATTTTGTTCCTATATTGTCAAAGCACCATGTTCCATTATAAGGTACATTGCATTGAGCACTGGAGGTTGCTTTTCTTCTTGCTTTTTATCTTATACCTATGTTACTTCTGTACTAGATGGGTCAATTTATCCTTTCTTTTTGATATAGTTGCAGAAAAGGTAAAAACAAAATGTTATTGTGGTATATGATTGTCGACTATATTTAGATAAGCAAGACCTAATTTTATCATAATGCATCTAATTAATAATCCAGTCTCTTTAGATAGTAAAATATCTTCAGGACCCATTTCAGTATAAGCGCTGTGTGCAAAATGGTGGAATAGTTTTCATGCACCTTATAATAGTTTGTTAATTAGAAGTAAATAGGGCTCTTAAGTGGAAAATTAAATTATCCCATTGCATGAAATATCTCGATGCAGTTTTTATTACAGGTTGCATATGGTATCTGTTAGGAATCTGAGCATGGGTTGGTTGTTGAATTATTGTGTGGATTAGCTGTAGTATTTGAAAGCTCTCGACTTTAAAAGCATGTGTCTGTTTTAAATCCTACATAAATTCCTCACAGTTTTTTAGAACAGTCTGTAACTCTAACCAGGGCATTTTTAACACCACAGCTTCAAACAACAGCAGGAGCAAATCTAAAACATTGCTCTGAGTGGTTTCATAACATCATTAAAAGATTTCATTTTAATTAGATAAATTCCCCCTTTCTTTAACTTTTCAACCTTTCTCTCCTAAGTTCGACAAGGCTAAGGGTGAAAAGACTAAATGAGTTGAATTAAATATTGAAAAATTACAATTGGCGTTTTAGAGCTCAGAAGGAAAAGACAGAGGAAGAAAAAACTCATGAAAAACATATATTTCATGTGTATTTTAGATTTTAGTTTAAGACCTTTCCAAAACTATTATGGATATTCTTAGTAAGAAATATTGTAGGCTGTGTTGTCTCCCAGGGCAGATAAAGTTTCCAAAAGGAAGTTCAATCTGTAATACATCTTTCACATGTTATTTTAATAAAAAAGCAAATATTATTTGTGTATTTCCACTGCTAAATGGAGATTCATTGTTTGGTCATGTTTCCCCACATCAGCAAATACATATAGAAAGAATATAGTAAACTTTATTTCAAGTTGCACTGGTGTAAAGCATTATATGTACATTGCAGTAAAAGTGATTTGAGATTGAATGTGAAAATAGCTTAGCTGGTGTCTCTCTGTGTCCAGGTTTTTTTACATTCTTGGATTCATTTGTGTGCATTTACATGTTTGCAACTTTTGATGTTACTGAGCTCTCTTATTTCTCTTCATTCAAGAGCAGAGAAACTTAATTGGTAATCAAGTCCTATGATCTACAAAAGAGTAAATGAAAGAGAAGTTGCATTTACTTAGTTTGCTGTTACCATTTCTCCAGAGCAACTTGTAATTTGTATAAAGAAAGTCAAGGAGGCTGTTCACTGCATATAACCATTGATCTGCATTGTAAAACCAATAGCTCTTTCACTATTGTGGGTCATCAGTCTGAAACGTGCTGAACAAATTATAGTGAGCCTTTGCAGACTTTAAATGCTCTATAACATGAATACAATTTGTCTTACTAATGTGTTGTCCCTGGTATTGGTAGAAAATGGGTCAATCCCTCTGATGTCGTGTGAAACATGGTATCATAGGCAGCATAAGTTTATCTTGTAAGTGTATCTTGGCTTTGAGACACAGTGAGCACTGATTTGTTTAAGAGCATAAATTTGGTTCAAACCCATTTAAATGATGAAATCTAGGTTTGTTAACAATCACTTTATGAAAAACTATGTTATAAATAAGTTTCCTGAGAAAGTGCCAATGCTGTGTAGATGGACCTTGTGTAAGTTTCGTGGGATGAAACTAGAATAAGTTCACTGCTCCTATCTGTTGACTAACAAGGGAAAAAGGTAACTACCAGCTACTCTTCATTTATATAAAACTTTGATGCAGAATTCTTGATGTCAGAGGGGCTTGTCTTAATGGGAACTAAATTCATAATTGGTTATATATATAATAGGAAGAGTTATTCCTTTTAATAAACAATCAACATCAGGACGAAGCATTTCTGCCAAAGTTATACCCATACCGTTTTTTTGGGCTTGCCCAAAAAGTAATTTCAGGTTTTTTCTGGGTAAATGAAAGGCAAATTTTCCATGGGAAACAAAAACTGTATTAAACAATATAGTGTCCATTTTGTTAATTTACCTTTTGCCATCTTTCAGGCAACTTCATGATTCCACGCTTTAAAAAGTTCTCTTTTTCAGCAAAAAACAGTTCCAAGAATGATTTGATATCCTCATCAGCAGTGAAGGTTTTGCCATTCAAAGCATTTTGTAAAGAACAAAACAAATGGCAGTCTGATGGTGCCAGGTCTGACAAATTTGGTGGATATGGCAACACAGCCCATCCAAGCTGTAACAATTTTTGACAAGTGACCAAACTGGTATGTGGTCTAGTGTTATCATGGAGAAACACAACGCCTTTGCAATTCACCAATTCTGGATGCTCCTGTTTGGTGGCATCGTTTAATTTCTCCAGTTGATGACAGTACACATCTGAACTAATGGTTTGGTTCCTTGGAAGCAATGCAAAACACACCATAGCATTGAAATCCCATGAGACTGACAGCATCACCTTCCTTTGGTGCATATCTGCTTTTGAAGTGCTTTAAGCTGGTTCATCACGCTTGCCTCACAATCTTTTTCACTCGTTGTTGTAGACGATTCATTTGTCATCACCTTTTACCATACATTTAAAAAATGGATCATTTTCTTCACATTTCAAGAGAGAATTGCAAATATCAACATACTTAGTAAGACTAATTTCTTTGAGCTCATAGTACCCAAATATTGAGCTTCCTAATGTCTCCAAGTTGTTTTAAATGGATTTCAATGCTTGATTCTGATAAGTTAAGGTTATCAGCAATCTCTTGTGTCATTAAATGTCGACTGGAGTCGATCACTGTCTTTATTTTGTCATTATCAACTGCGATTTGCCTTCCTGAGCGTGATGCATGTTTAACATCAAAATCTCGTGACCAAAATTTAACAAACCGATTCTGACACTGCTGTAGTAGTTTTAAGCCATCTTCACCATACAGTTCACAGAACTTTTTATGAGCTTGCAGTGTTTTTTGCATTTTGGAAGTAATACAGCAAAATATGAGAAAAATGTTCCTTTTGATTTGCCATTATGAAATTGTCGCCAAATAAATAATTGTTAATGAAGTAATGCACTTTCTTTTTCTGAAACAAGCTTGTCAGCTGCCAAGTTACATAATGAATTTGCGGTTTAAAATGGAGTTAGTTACATTTCAAGACATGTATGTCCATCTATTAAAAAAAAAACAACAAACCAATTACTTTTTGGCCAACCCAACACTTCCACACAAGAACCATGTGCCAATTTGCAGACTGTGTGGCTAGAGATGATGCACACTGAGGCCTTCACTGTGAAAGCTCTGACAGCCTTGGAAACGGGGAGATTGAGGCAGCTGATTGCAGCTATAGCAGAGTTTGCTCATCAGTGCTCTACAGTCGGGAGGATTTTTTTCCTACTGAAGTTGCGTCATTGGTAGTTGAGCTATTGTGAGCCAATGCAGTCATGGTTGTAACACAGAAGCTCATGTGATGCAGCTTCAGTGCAAAAATGGACCTTCCTTATATGCCTGGCCTGAACTTCCCTACTGGCCTGAAGAAATGTGCTTCAGGAGTTTGGGCCTAATGTAAATGTGAAATCAGAAATGGAGATTTGAAGCATTGGGAATAGGGGCTGTCTTCAGGCAAATTTTCCTATTGGTTATTCAGGTGGTAGATGACAGAAGGGGTATGGGACCACTGCCATGTGTATGAGTGTTTTACTCACTGTTTAGATATGTTGTTGGTTTGCTTATCCACACCAGTAGTATGTTTTTGTCCTCCATAAACTTTTTTCTTGTTTCATACATAGAAACAGTGCCTGTGACTGGGGAAGTACTGCATGTCAGAGGCACCTGGGGAGAACACTTAAAAACACCAGTAATTCTCTTTGTGTTTTGTTCAGGCTAGAGCAATATTTTTTTCTTTCCCCCCACATGTAACAAGAAGATTTGGGTTTGGGTTTTTTTTGTTTTGTTTTGTTTTGTTTTCTTCTTAATGCCACCATAGAAACTGCAGCTTGTTCATAAAGGAAATTGAAGTAGCTTTTCTGAAAACTGTGTTCTGGAATTAATTTTTATTTGGCTTTTATTTTTTAGTGAACTCTGCGTAATTTGCCAAAATCTACCAATTCTTAGTTGACTTAAATTAGCTTCTAAAAGTTGCGGTTTTTTAAAGTTTGCACTACCTGCTATTTGTTAGGGATATAACTTGACATCTCTGGTAACTTCTCAGACAGTCTCAAAGCACTTTCTCGATGACATAATTAATACATCATATAAAGAATCAGAAAGATTGAAGCGGCTCAATGACTCACAATGGCTCTATGTGATAGTTTAGGACAGGAAGTGTGAAATAACTATGTGCAGCTGGATCTACAGGATGAAATGGAGTAGACAGGAAATACTTAACCAAGCTGGAATTTAACCACATCCAAAGTGGAATTTGATGTGGAGACTAGCACCTTTCATTATATTTATATAAAAATATATTTAATTTATTTTTTTCAAAGGAAAGCTTATGATCTTATATGGCCACAATCTTAATTTTCTTGCATTGACATTGAAATTTGGTCATTGACTGAACCACATTTTACTTCTCTTGTGAGAAAGTCAGGATTCTAATTGTCTTTGTTATACATCCCTCTTCTGTGCAGTATTTAATTCCCAAATGGAAATGCATTTATGATTTTCCAGGATCAAATTATCAATCAATAATGATTTGTTTTATTTTTTGCTGTGTAACAAAAGAATTAGAACTATCATGCCTCCATTTCTTCTGTTGTTTTCCTACAATTCCTGAATGTGGACTGAACTGACTTTGTTCAGTATTATGTGAGTATGCATAAGGTAAAAACACAGTGTAAACCTCTCTCTCTGTGTCCCTGGAACCTTCTCTAGAACCTGTCACACACACTTAACTTTGTCTTTTTTCATCCTATTATTATAATGCCGTGGAGGCATAATGACAGATCTGTTGGCATGCGACGCAAAGAAATATTTCCTGTTGTAGAGTGCGCAGTAAGAAAAGCACCTAGAAATAAGAACACAGCAGTGACGTCGGTCTGAAAATCCCAGAATCTCTAGTGCTAAAAGATTTATAGTAGCCCTGGAAAAGGAGAGGCTTATGGGAAGCACTTCACCTGCTTGTGGGACAGAAAGGGATAAAAGCAGATAGCTAATTGTTTCAAAAGTGAAGCAGCAAGTGGTGAATGCTCACAAATATTCTGGTTTAAGATTAGTTTGAAAGCCTGGAAGAGGAGCCAAGTACTGAATACGTGATGCATTGCAGAAAGTGATGAATGGGAAGTGATCTGATCAGATACAGACTGAAAATAATTTCTTTTTCAAGGTCAGTTGGAATAAGGCTCTGTTTAAGCTGTGTGACTAAAAAGTAAAGGAAATGTTATGCAAAAACTATTACAAGAAGTAGAATCAAGTTCTAAAAAAGATTTTAATTGAGAATGTGCTTTGACAGTGTGGGTCTCAGCTTGGACAGAATAAGTCAAGACTTGAACAGAGAGAGAGGGGGAGAGAGAAAGGTCCTTCTACCACCAGCTTACTTATGTGTTCGCTAGTAAGAATACCCAGAAATAGGCTAGAGCTAGAGGTAAAGATGTCTTAAACCAAGCTCATATTCAGTAACACTGAGGAGTATCTTTCGTAAGATGTGCTGAAGGAGTTATTAGAGAGATAAGAGCATGAAAAAAGGGAAAGAAAAAAAGTCAAGAGGAAAAGAACACTTCCAAAAGAAGTACATGGTCGATTCTACTGTAAAATGATAAGTGAAGAGAAAATAAATACTTAGGTTCTCAGAGTTAGAAACAAGTTTTTAGAGACTTTGATAATGCCGTGGTGATGCAAACTTGCATCAAAGATTTACTATAGCATAAAAAAGTGTAAAGTAAATTCAAATTGGAAGTTGATGGCCACATTATAGAAAAACAGTGCAATAGCCAAAAAGATAGGAGAGGGGAATTTGGAAACAATCAAGGGCCATTATCAGTGGATGAAAGGGCAGGATGATGTAATAACCTGTTATTTTAATCATATTTTTGCCATCTAACTCTAATCCTCATAAATTATAGCATAAATTATATTTATATAATGGTATATATTATATATAATCTGTATTGTACATAATAATATCTAATTCTATTTAATGCTACTTGAAAATTAGATACCTTTATAATAAATTCTTTTCTGTTGTCTTGCCTTCTATACCCATCCTTTCCTTTTCCTTGTTAAAACAGTTGGCAAATCTTTAACTTGCTAAGTTGCATATTATGTCACTGGTACATTGAGGCACATGTATCAGCACAGTTCATAAATGGAAGCAGCTGGTTTCCTCTGCTCTTAAGAGAATGCACAAACACACAACCAAGATCTTGAAATCCTCTGTATGCTTTGGATACAAATCCTATCCTGAAAAGCCATGCTGTGATTTCAATTAGTGCAGATGTGCACCAAGCCACCTTATTGGCTCAGAAAAGAATTCTTTTGTTTCAACACTCGAACTGCTAGATCTGGTTAATGTTACCAAATATAAAAAAAATAACATCACACCTATGGTATTAGTCTTATACTCCAGTATCTGAAAAAGCCTTGGCAGGGAAAAAAATGTTATCATCTCATAGGGAAAAGCTGAATTCATACACAGGAACTGCAGGATTACTTCGACATTTTACTAGTCCCCTGTATCACCAGCAAGTCCCATAAATGCCTAATGGAAAAACAGCAGAAAATGAGATCTGCAGCAGGCCTTTAGAGATCAAATTTATGTTGCTGAACACTTTTTTCAGGTCAGGTTTAAAGGTCAAAAGAAAGAAAAGAAAGTGAGTAGATTAAATTTGCTGATTTTTGCCAACTTTAAAGGCCTCTTTTAAAGGTTTTCTGTTTCTATGGAACAACCTAATATGTTTTTGGGTAGTTTTGTGCAAGAACTAAAATGTATAGAATCTTTATTGTATTTTTCTCATGTTAAGAGAGACGCTCACAAGACTTAGTTATCCCCAGTGTGCCCTTGAGCAGCATCTGATTTAGATCCAAGGTATGTTATCATCTTGAAGTAATTAATATTTCCTATTAATAAAGTTTTTGGTGCATATTCATTTCACATGCAGACTCACATTCATCTATCACAGGGCCAGCTGTGACACCACTGTTACAAAAATAGTTACCCCAATTTGTTTTCACACTTGTGTTAAAATTTATCTCCCTGTTTCTCACACAGTACTTTTCCCTTCTGTATCTCCAAGCAGAAAAGTATCTCTCAGTGAACATCACTAACTTTATACTCTGTGTTCCCTTAAATGTGAGTAAAATTGAACTATAATATGCTCAGTTGAAAAGGAAGCAAGTGGAATACAAAAACTAACCACAAAGGACATTCTAGATCATCAGTCTCTGCAAACACTAGTAACAGAATGAGTAACAGGGAACAGGAGGATGATTTTTGGGCAATATCTTCAGAATCCTAAGTTATTTAGGCATAATGCAAAAAATGTAATTTTTCAAAACAAAACGCCCTCTTTTCTACAGGGTAGTAATACCACACAAAGACAAGGTGAATTAGAAGCTTAGTTTCTGTAAATAAAGCAGTGTGGAGCAAACAGCATGGTATTATACCTGTATTTTTTTGCGGTTTTATTCATATGGAGTTATTTCATCAGTCTTTAAATGTATGAGTAGTTCAGTACAAGATTGTTCAATACTAGCTCGATGTCAAGTCGTAATACTTCCCAATTCAAAACAAAATTGACCTAGCTCCCTCAGTATGTCCCGTTAGGAAAATCCTGAATGTGTCGCAACTGCGGTTGTTTTCGCAGTATATGTAAGTACTCATAAATTATCGTACTTAGATTCATAGCAAATATTCACTTAAAAAGGCTTTTAAAAATTACTTTGAATTGCAACTGCTTTTTAACTTTCCAGTGAATACCTTTCTACTATGTGATGATTTTTAGGATGTGAGGTTTTCAGAATAGTACAGAAATTTATTAATATCAAATTCGGCAAAGACCATAGACAGTGGTGTTAACTGTGTGAGGTTTCCTGTATACTTTTTAACATTAGGTACGTCTTTAGAATGGAGGAATTAAGTGTCATCTTTAAGTACAGATTTACCAGTATCCCCATAGTTTGAAGAACATTATTAGCCACTTATTTAGAAAAAGTTTTTGATGTAAAGCTATAAACACTAAAGAAAGTTACTCTTACAGTTCCATTCTTTGGCAAAGCTTCTGGTAGGATTTGAAGAGCTAGCCATGATGAGACATTTGTGTCTTGCAATTAGTCCTGTGGGAGGCTTTGGTGTTTGAACTCTGCTGCTAATTATGATGATTTTCAAACTCAGCCAAAGTGACATAATAATTCCAGTTTCAGTGCTAACTGAAAAATTTACTGAAATGAGAGCCCAAATATCAAAGCACTTTTAGTGAAATATAGCTGCCTTTTACAATCACAAACACAGAAGATTGACCAGATATGGACCTTGCTGAAGTAAATTAAATAAAACTTCAGGCTTGGGTTCCAGCTTAGGAACAACTTATCACAAAATGTGCACAAACTCAGGGTAAATTTGAAAATACTCCTTTCAGAATGGAGCTGATGGGACAAATTTTAATAAAATTGGATACATCTGCAGTGGTATCATATATCAACCAAGAGGCAGACAAAAGAACCAGGAATTTATTGGAGGAATCCATCTGACTTTTCTTGTGGGCAGAATTACATCTGGCATTTGTGAGGGTGTGCCATTTCCCAGATCTTCACAGTATGTTGGCAGACTGTTTTAGCAGGCTTGGATGTTCATTTGGGGAGAGCATGATCTCTGAATAGATACATAACTCACTGTAGTAAAACCAAGGTACAAATCTCCTCAGAACAGATTCTTTTGCCATAAGAAGAATATCCAAAGGCAAATACATATTTGTAACAGGCAGTCAGAAAAGCAGACAAAGTATTACTATATCAAAGTGCCAGACATTAAGATGTTTTATAAAAGCTTGATTTTTCAAACAGCTCCTTGTCATCTGTATCCTCCTCTCAGAACATTGAATGATAATCGTGGTAATTGTGGAAAATTGATAATCATCAGTGCTATTAAATATCTAAATTCTAAAATGTATCATACAGTCTTGAAATTGTTGAATATTTTCCAAGGACTGTTACTCACAGTGGATATTCTGAAGTTCCTTTGCTCTGAGATTAGGGTGGGCAGGGATATGTGAGATATATGCAATCATCGTTGTGGAGGGTAGATGCCAGAACAGCAACTTCACAGGAAGACTTCTGCCACTCCTGCACATCTGAATGCAATTTGCCAGGAGTAATTAGGGTCAGAAGACACCTCAGACTCTTTCTTACACATATGCCAAAGTACTGCTGTGCTGTAACCCATTCTTTGAAATCTGCTTTTCCAGCAGCCTGAACTATACCGTGGTATTATTACTCAGAGGCTGTGGATGTGCATTAGACTACAGTACTGTTGGATTTACAAAACTGAGTGCATAGCTTCACAGATCTAAGCCTCTCGTTCAATGTAATTTCTCTGCTTCCAGACAAGACTGGAGCTTCAGTTTCTAATAACTAACATTAATTACCTTTATTCTGCTATGATCAGTGTATCAGTTTTAAGCTAGGAAGGTGTGGATGAAGCAGACTCTTAACTGGTTCTAATTCACACTGGAAGAAATCCGTTGGGTGCTGGCAATAGAACATCTTGACTCTCTTTGTCGGGTATTAAGTGTCTGAAGTACTCATTTGGTCAAGCTAGAGCCTAAAACCTAAGCTAAATCATCATATTCAGAATAAATTCTTTCTATTGGAGCAATTTTGTCTGTTTTGGTGCCCAGAAGGGAAATATTCCCGTCAGACAGCATGTCAAGAAAGTAATTTCTGAACGCAAGTTCAACAAACATTACAAAATCAGGACCAGTTTCTCTGTTGGCACAGTGGTGCTTGTTTAAAGCTAATGTAAAGCCTATGCCAGCAAGAAATTTATTCTCCTCTTCACAGTTCAGTTTTGTGCCCTGGTGACTGATTAAAAAATTTATCTTTTTTAAGTCTTGGTGCTTCATAGCATCTGTGGAGCACAGGTATAAGGATAGGCACATAAAGGATCACGTTTGCCTTCACAGGAGCCACTGTCCTACAACAAACACTTTTTCAACAAGTGTAATTTGCAACTTGTATAAAAACCTTTCAGCATCTGTTTCCAGACACTGTGCTGATTGTGCACAGAGCTG
>NW_010205282.1:33275-38233 GCF_000695765.1 Mesitornis unicolor | reverse complement strand
CTGAACCGCAGAAAAGTTGACTGTGCCCATGTGGTACTTTCACCTGAGTGACAGGTCAGAAAGAATACCTCTCCAGCCCGCCCAATGGCTGTTTGGGTATGGACACAATAAACATGCAATCCATTTCTTTGTGGATTCTGATTAAATTATTGATGAGGACAGGTAATATTTTATAAACCAGGCATTTCCAGTTATACATTTTTTGCATTGAGTTTTATGGAGTAAGATTGCCATACTAAAGAAATACAGAGAAGAGAAGGAGAAGGAGTGAAAGGCAGTTTGTGCTTCAGATTAGTGCATCTGAAGTGAACAAAGCCATCCATTGTAGTGCTTTCGTGTCACTGTTGTTAGATGTTAATCTGATAAGGACAGAGTCTGTTAAAATGGGAACTGAAAAATATGTTGAACTTTTTTTTCCCTGACTGCTTTATCATACATTATAATGTTTATTGTTGAGATTAAGTACTCTCTATTCAAGCAGTAACAAGTTTCATAGTGGAACAAAAGTAAGTAGCACTCAGAATTCATTTTAACAAAAAGTATGAGCAGAAAGATATGAAAACTATTGATTATGTTGTCTATGGTGACATACAAACAAAGTGATAACTATTCACATCTATAAAAGCTGAAGAATGGCAATGTCAGATTGTGCAAAGATTAACATAAGAATCTGACATCTTTGGTGAAAATTTATAATTACATTTGACGCTTTGGTAGAGATTGGTATGAGGGTGGAATCTTGTCAGGTAGTTTTTTTGTTGTTGTTCATGTCATTACCAACTACTTAACCCTTTGATTAGCAGCAATTATTACTATGGATAAACACAACTGCTGGGGAGAAGAGTATGTTTTCCTGTGATTTACAGCAGTATTCGAACATCTGTTGCAGAAGGGAGCTTCTTAAGCCGAATTTTGTTCTACAGAAGGTGTTCTAAGTAGTGTTGTATAGATGGTGCTCTCCAGGGAAAGTTCTGTTAAAATAGCTGATGTGTGTCTCCACGGCCCTTCCTGAAGAAGATTAGAGCTCTAAGTATCAGAAAGTTGAGGAAAAGTAAAATATTTATCCATGGCTTCTGAACTCAGGTTTGGAGGTACCATCATCACTTTCTTTTCCTGTTATTTATAGAAGTGATTGATACCACTCTTCAGGTGGAAAAAGTAGATCTCTACTATAGGCTGACTACCTAACAATCTTTTATTGATCTAAAACTAGTTTTAAAAATACATTTTTAAATACACATTTTAATTAAATGGAAAGAATGTTTGCTCAGTCATATTTCCTATATATGTAGTCTGATTTTCTGTGAAGGTGGGCAAATAATGTGACAGGAGTGAAGTAATTTTCAAGTAGAGAAGTATGTAAAATATTCAGTAGAAAATTAAAACTTATGTTGTGTATTTAAGCCATCTTGAATGATGGTGCAAATTGAAGTCCCTGTTGAAACCTACTACTCCCACAATAATACGACATTACAGAAAATAAGGTCTTAGCAGAGAAGTTTCCCCTCAGGTTAAAAGATCTGGGAGTAAAAGACTAACACTACTCTCCCTGCTTCCAGTAATGGTCCTGCTATTAAAAGTGGGTTTCTGAGGTGTGAGCTCTTGAGTTCATTAGAAACAGGAACTTAAGGTAAGTATTATTTGGCTCTAAAAAGCTAATAGTTAGGGGAATTCACCCCCCTCCTTTCAATCTGAAGAAAGTCGTCATTCAGCCTATAATAATTAATGCTAAGCACTTACATAGCTCATTATATTTGGTGTTCTATAGACTATTATTATTACCAAATTAATTTAAGTGAAAATATCTTTGTTTGGAGTTTAGCAACTGTCGACGTTTCAACTATATTTCTTAATAATTATTAGAATTAACATAGGTCCTGACCTTCATTTATTTGTGTGTTCAGAAACAGTCATGCAACAGTCTTTACATAATGAAAATTAAAAGGCCAAGCAATAACATTAATGTTCTTTTAAACAATCAATTTTGATGTGTGGAAGTGTGAGCAGTAAATGTTTTATTGTAAACCTTGATGTGGTAATTAATCCAAATTATTAGGACCTAATTGCATGTTCATCGTAAACATTATATTTGCTATGAAAGAAGTTTTTTTGGAATTGTGGTTCTGGGAAACCAGAAGAGTTTAAAAGGAAATGTTAGTGCACTTACTTTTAAACTTGGTAAGCCAGAAATTGAAAGAAATATATCCTTTATTGTTTTGCCAATTACTTTTTTAGTTCTTCTGAGCATTTTATTTTACTATGCACTTAATTTTATGCAATAGTGGTGCTTATGCATTAAATTAAATGTATCATGAGGATACATAGGCTGTTTAAAATCAACTAGCAAATACCTTGGGGAGCTGGAGAGGGTATTTATTTTATTAATCGTTTACACCTTAATTTGCAAATAGCAAAAGTCCTATTATTCCATAAAACTTGTCATTACTTTAGTGCAAAGAATAAGTCATCCTGTGAACAATGTTAGCTTCAGGTGTAGTGGTTGTTATTGGGACAGCCCTACTGCACGCCAAATTAATTCAAATCTCCACTAAAGCTTTAGAGCTGCTCTGGATTTTCACTGATATAATTTATGGAGTTTGGATCCTTGGGTTTTTGTTGTGGGATTGGGTTTTTTCTTTCCCCTAGTAAAATTACATTTTGTAAATGCACTGTATAATTCTGTGGTTCTATACAGAGCTCTGTTTTGCTCATGTTGAGTCTGGTTTCCTTAAACAGACTCAGTTAAAGGATGCGTTTGCATTTGAACAGTGCAATAAGCTTCAGAAATCTTCTGTTACCTCTTGATCATTTCTTTTTTCCTCTTGTACCTACCATGCTACAGTATCAGTGTAGCCTTTCTGATGATATGATCTTTATTAGTGAAATAATGTGCTCTTTCTTCAGGGCTCTTGAAATATGTTCTAACGATGATGGTAATGACTTTGATTAATATTTAATCCCTGTGCTGCTATATTCTTGTAATTTACAAGATCTCAAAGGTAGTTGGGGGGAGGGAAGAAAGGTTTCTGCTTAAATGTTTCAGTATGAAAATGCTTAGGGAAAAGCATACCTATGTTTTATTATACCTTATATCTGTTTTCTAACCTGAATTTAAGTGAAACCTTCCATAGCATGACCACTTGTTGACAGGGAAATCTGTAATGTATAGAAGTTGTGCTGGAGTTGACTTGTTTTTCATGGCATTGGATTCATTCCTGTTTATATTGTGTAACAGTCGCATTTCTCTTCATCACTTGTACACTTGTACACTTGACACTATGGCAGGATCTGCTAATACAGAGCAAGAGGTTGGTAAGGATTTTTTTTCCTTTATTTGTGAGCAGGGGAACTAGTATTTGTAAATACAGCTGGGCAAGCCCAAATTAGTTCTCCCTTCGACTCCAAAAGTCACAATATTTCTGTGCATAGTCACAGAACCAAAAAGTCTCTTGTCATGTACGCAGCAGGAGAATCTTTATGATTTTCAGGTCATGGAATATTAAAGACAAAATTCTTAAGTAAGCAGTGCTGACATGCAAGCTTTGAATGTACGTCCACAAGACTTTGTTCAACCATGTCAAATAATCTGTGTTTCTACAAGGTCTTTTGACACCCGGTCAGTCAGTGGTGATTACCTACTAATTCAGCAATGGTCAGTTATTGTTTCAGTCTTTGAGCGTTTTACCTGTGTTCGTAAAATAAACCATTGTGCTAGTATAAGCATGTTTAATTTAAAAGATACTTGTGTTTGTTCTCTGCTTGTTCAAGTCTATTTGAATAAGCAAGGAATAGGCTTGTTTTAAATGTTTGCTTATAGAGCTTTCGAACTGAGGATTAACTGTCTAGAGAATTGGAAATTCTCTATGCATTTGTAGTTACATAGATTCTCTCAATTTACTAATATACTGTAAATATTATGTACACACCAAACTTGAATGAATTTAACATATGGTTGATGTTTACATAATTAATGAGATGCCAAATTATATTAATGTAACTATCCATACAGAAAAAAGCAAATGTTGCACAATCATCAAGGACCTAAATTAACCATACCTTATTCTTTACTTCCTGAAATACTTATTTGCAAGGACAGAGACCCTGGGGTTGTGCTCAAAATTGTGGAAATTATGATTGAAAATCAGTTATCTCATTGTTCCAAACACCATGAATAACATAATTACCAATGTTTAGACTTCTGGTTATTGCTTCATTAAACAATAGTTGTTATTTCTACTTTTTGGTCTGAACACAACATTATCCTCATAATTTTGATAAACAGTCATTTTAGAAAGATGAAAGGTAAGAGAAGCAGTTTCTCTTTTTAATCAACATTTTAACAAGTATTTTAAGATGCATTGCTTTCTCAGTACGGATTAAATGATTTTCAATGAAGAAAAAGTGTAACAAAGTGTTTTGGGGATATTAGGAGAAAAGAAGAAAAGTGGCTTGTTCTTTATCATAGCTTGTTTGATTTGCAGCTTATATTTTATTGAAGGTAATACCCTGTACTTTATAATACCTTTCAACACAGAATTTCAGTCATTTCAGTAATGTTAAGTAATTAAACCTCCCACTGGTTCTGCCAATGGAGGTGTATTTATCATTATAACTATTTTGCAAATGGGTAAACAGAGGTGAAAAAGGTTGAATTAGTTAATCAAAATAATAAAACCTCTAGGCTTCTGTCTCTGAGATTATGTTTAATACTTCCTTGAAAATTTTGGTATAAATTCAGTACAAATAAAAATAGACATTTCACTTTCTGAGCTTAATAAACTCAGGTACGACTGTATGCTGAACTTTAGAGAGAATATAGAGATTTTTTTTCTTTCTCACAGAGGACAGACTTTAGGGAGTTATATCAAACCATCATCTTAAGATCTTAATTCATCTTGCCAAAATGAGCTTAACTAACTTTCCTTTTTCCAGGGAAATAGTGGGAGGTTTTTTAGGAT
>NW_010205282.1:16611-33244 GCF_000695765.1 Mesitornis unicolor | reverse complement strand
TACACCTAATCTAGGTATATTGCTGCGCTTTCGTACACAGGTGGACACCTCCCCCTCATTGTTAAAGTTCTCATCTATACACTCTGCAAGTGTATACATCTCCTGAGTTAAGTCACCTAGTTATTTTGTCCTAAATAGACCTTGGGAGAAGTTCCTGGAGAATGCTTAATTTTTAATAGTGATCAGAATTGAAAAATGTTTCCAAATTGTTTTAAACTAAAAAGGAATTGCTAATATATGCATAAAATAATTATTTTCTTTAACATATATTGTCAAATATTGGAGATTTTCTGCTACTGTTGTAATCTGATAGATACTAATATGGCAGCAATCAGAGTTCACTTCGGCAACAAAGAAACTGTTCAATCTGAAAGCAATCCTCTCCTCCTGACATGTTGGCACCATCATAGAGGAAAATGTCACGGTCAATATAAGCACATTTACTGACAGTTAGGTTTTTTCCTATGTTACTGAAAACTGTTTGAAACTTGGCTTTTATCAAAACCAGAAACACTGGCCACTCAGAATGATAAAACAATAGTTTACAGCTTAGTCATTTTCCAGTTATAAAGCAATACTTTCATAAAAATAAACAATGCATACAGGAACAAGCCAAAACAATTACTCAGAGAAATTGTTGCATTCTTGCTGTCCTTGCTTTCTGATTTAAAACAACTGTCTCCAGTAGGAACAGGACAAAAAGCAGTGGGTTTTGTTTCATTAAGTAACCACTTGCTGATCACTACAAGATAAAATATACTTCCAAAATGCAATTGACACCGTGTAGGTACTTTCTAAGATCCTAAATGACCTATTTCATGGTGAACAGGTACATAGATTAAAATAATGTTCGTGTATTTCACTAATTTACAGACTGAACGTTTCCCAAGTGGTTAGTTATATAGAGCTTTTGTCCTTCCTACTGGAAGTGAAAAATGACTTGAAGTACAAGCACTTTCATTAATAAAGGTCATGCTGTTTATTTAATTTGTGGAGTTTTGTTAATGATTTCTGGAGTTTTTTTCCACATTGTGAATGCTTTACTATCTCTGTCACTTGATACTATTCTGTCATATGTCAGGAAGGAAAATAATTTACAAATAATTTCAGACAGGAACAGTTTGCAAGTATAAATGCTCAAAACTCAGGAAGAGGTAAGGGGTCAGTAAGTCTGCTAACTTGACAGTGTTGCACATTCCAAGTATCGTGCTCAGATGTTTGAGTGTCAAAGACAGTTTTTAAATTGTTCCCTGCTCCTTTGAACCCACATAAGTACTAGGACAGATTAAGAGCTTTGCTCTAGCTTTCCAAGAAGATTCCTTGTGGTTCCTTTTCTGAAGGAAGATGATTTCATTGCCTTATCTCTCAGCGAATGGGACGTGGACTGCACCCAATCTGCTCTGTGAAGTTCAGAGGCTAGAAGACAAAAGTCTTTCAGTCTCTTCTGGTTGTAAGGGCACCTGGAAGCCCTGTGTAAGTTGTTCTGCCCAGAGCAGTTACCTAGTGCTTCGTTCCCCATCCCAAGAATTGCCATGTGTTGCAGCTTCACTCCTTCCGAGCCCTGCTATTTCTGCTAGACTGCAGCAGATGAGACTGATGGCAGAGAAGAGCTGAGGGAAGTCTCTTCTGCCCAAGTGTGGGGTTTGAAGTTCTCTTTGTGTACAGAATATAGGAAACTTAAAACAGGTCCAAAAGCTATGACTTGGTTATGTCTGTCGTTTAACAGAGTAAGTTCTTGTGGCACCTTAGCAGTCTCACTCTATTACTGGAACTGCCAGCACACTTGAAGTTAGATGATTTCTGTAGGGCTTTACTGAATCACAGTATTTATCAGGACTGTCACTACATAACTGTCAAACTTTCTCTGTGCCTGAAAAATTCCACCCTTTAGATGGATGGGAGTGTGATGTCGTCATAATTGCATTTTTATGTAAATACTTGCTATAAAATAATTCAGATTAAATGATGTGTTCTTTTCATGTTGGTGGAATATAATTTTGTCTTAAATGGCAGCAGGCTGTTCTATATGTGTTTCTGAAAGTTAAATATTTTTATTCACACTTATGATTTATTGATTTTACATTGGTACCAAACAGCATTTTGAAATCAGCTCAGAATACCATGGTTCAAAATCCTGTCACTCATATGATAAAGTTATTTTCATGTTATACCACTCTGCAAATGGGAGTGGCAAGGAAAGAAGAAAAGCTGGAAAGAAGAGAGGGCACATATATTTTAGTGGGTGGTAAGTTTGAGAACTATCTTAGTTTTTAGGATCACTGTATGTTCTTACGCAAACTTTGCTTCTGTGCTATTAAACAATAATAAATTAAAACTTGCAAAGCTGTTTGTTATAATCTCAGCCTGCATTTGTCTAAATGTACACTAGGTCACAGTTTTCAGTTTTGGCTGTAAGGAAATACTCACTGGCTTAAAAATAAATCTTGATCCTCATTGTGCAAACATTACATGTATGCAATCCAGACAAATTCAGTGCAAGCATGTTATTTCATGTGTACAAATGGTGGCAAGACTTCTTAGTTTGGGCAGAACACCTTATACAGAATTACTTTCACCAAAGCCAGAGTTGTTCTTTTTTCATGAGGTACTTCAGCACTCTCTGGTCCTCTGCTACTGACACTTTTGACACCCGTAATTTGCTGCCCTCACATCTGCTGTAGCTAGTGCTGTATGAGCTTAGTGTAGCTCAAAAGAAATCTTTTTAGTCTGCATGTGATAAAAATGAGATAAATGACTTGCAAAAAAACAAATTGCTTGTGTGTAAACCCATCAAATCCTTCCAGTAATGCTAGTGTCTATAAAAAAAGACTTGAGTGTAAAAGACTATCCTATATTTGCAGTACCCTGGCGTATTTTAAAAGGTGCATCAAGGAATTCCTTAATATTGTAAAAGTGAGATCAGTATGATATTCTCTCTTGATTTTGTCTACTGCTATGATGTACATCTTAATAATGAATTCTAAAAGCTCTTAAGTTACAAACATGCTACTGTATCTCACATAGCCATGTTTCTGCAATACACAAATGTGTTTTGCTTATCTCTTCCTTTTTTGTTTCTCTTAATCCCACAAGAAAAATGTTTGGGGTTTTTATCTCCACCAAAGGACTGTATTTAAAGAGAGTGCATAAGAAAAGTGTCGTCTTTTGCACGTGTATACCTACAAACATGCATATAGATAATTCAGTCTATCATCTTATTTTCCTGGTATATGTATTAGTTCAGCCTTGCTTTCTGGCTTATAGTCCAGTGGTGCCTTCCTACTGGCATAGAAAAGAAACTCATTATGTTTTGCGCAGCAGAAGATAGTGGCACATCATGAAGCCTAGCATCTGGTAAACTCAGTCTCAATCAGTGCACGCCAAAGGGATACTGTGTCTGCTAGTATGTCTGATAGCCTTTAATGTTTAATAGGTTTTCTTGGTACAATATTGCTGCCTTTCACTTTCTTTGACTGCACTGGCAGTTATCATATGTACTTGTATGTACAACATTTTTTCACAATGATAAATACATACACAGTAATTTCATTTCATATGCAACATAAGTTTCCCAGGCTATTGGAGTTTCTGTATATTAACGAAGTGTCTCATCCTTCACTTACGGCTATTTTCCTCATAATTGTTTCAAGGTAAAAGGTTTCCCAAAACTCTCAGAATTAGACTGAGGTGTGCAGGTAGGTATAGAATATCTTCTGAGGGGCTTCTTAACCCATTTGCTAGTGGGACTAGAACTTCTAACTAGTGAAATACAAAGTCTTTTATACCAGTGGTACCGAGATAGGTTTGTTCCCACACTCAAAGCTGATGTTGGCTAGCAGTTAATCAATAGAGGAGGTAGAACTTAGGCATTCCTTTGCATACATCTGTCTGGACCAAAAGCAGTGACAGCTGCAAGAGCACGTGGGCTGTGGTTCTAAGGAAGCCGCGGAGTGACTTTGCTGTGAATCCCACTGAGATATAAGAAAACCTGTTTGGTTTAGTGGAGTTAATTCCTGTACAAAATTGTAGCATGCTGCAATAGCGTTGTCTGTGGCTTATCTAGTTTGAATTACAACTTTGGAAGCTGGGTTCCTGTAACTGTACTGGCCATAGCTGTAATTGGAATTCCACTTAAAATAGAGACAAACTCAGTTTAGATACTTAAGGAAGGGGTTCTAATTAGGTTTCTTTAAACCCAGATCTGTTGAGCTCAGATTTTATACATTTTTTCCTGCTTATTTAATTCCATTGTGTGAGCTGTACTGCTACCACTTTTTTTTTTTTTGGTATTGCTACAGGGGTTTTTTTCAAAGAAATTTTATACTTGGCAAAGTTTTAACAAGAGTTCACATGCACACAACTCTTAATTTCTAAAAGTTTTAATGTCAAATAGTTATTTAAATAAAAATATAAATAAACTCTTGGAAGAAAGCAATTAAATGGCAGAAGTGATGTCTAGGAAACACAGAAGACAGAGCTGTAGCCTTTGAGAGTTCCTGGCCTTTACTTTGCAGGATCTGTAAAGCAAGCTCTCCTATCTGCATCACAGTACTTTTATGTTGCCTTTCCAAGGAAAAGAGAGTTGGATGCAGGCCTGAGTTAAATCTCACGGGGATAGTGTTCTGTACCTTAAATTACAATCAGATGTACTTTAGTTCAGATGAAGTTTTCAGCCTGAAATTGGTAAGAAGCCTAATTATTTGACCAGGTTACTATTTACGTAGACGACTGTATAGCAATCTGTGATTTATCCACAGCTGGCAACATGTTAGCCTTGAAAGGTTTTTATTTTGTGTTTGGAACAGGTTTTTTTTTTAAATCCAACTCTGTTCATTAAATGAAAAACTAAAAGATGGTAGAGATTGCTATGGAGACAAGATGTTATATAAACTGTTTGTTTTAATTCTTCAGAATGTAAAAAGAGTGAAGAAGCTTGAATGGTTACAAGGTACTGAGTAACTCCACAAGATGCAAAGCATTCTTGCACCCTTCCGACTTTCATTGTCATGCAGCAAATCCTGTGCAGATTTTTAAGTCAGTCATGTATTTATTACACTGGAGAGCGAGGAGTAAGGAGAAATAAATAGAAAAACTTTCTAAGTAGTCTCTAATCTGCAGACTCTTCATTATATTATTTTTTCCAGTGAGTAGAATGCCTAAGATGATCTGTTAGCTGAAGTATGCAGGATAAAAATACAGATATTCTGTGATCTGAAGACATAATAATAGGGATAAAAGCTGGAAAATAAGACTTTCATTATTACACCTATTGGAGTGTCATGGCGGCCTTGTTACAGATTAGGACTAAGATGGTGTTTTATTTATTAGACCTCCATCAAACTTGTTTGTTACTGTGCCTTAGACACTATCTCTAGCCTTAAGTTTGAACACTTGCTGCTCTTGTTTGAAAATTATCATCTGATGAGTTTTGAGAACAGTTAGTAAAATTGCTTTTAGGATTATAAAAATGAAACATACAAAATTTGTTTAATTAGTGTAAAAACTAAGCTTTTAACTCATAGATTAATGAAACTGTAGGGGATCTTTACATAACCCCTGGAACACATGAGGTTGAGGTAACCATTTGCAGTGCTAAATTCAAAATGGCAGTCTTGAACTGCTCTTCATACAGGGTTGAAATAGGCATTCATCATTTAGTAGAGAAATAGTCAATTTTGGTTGAGTTCTGTTTCTTTTATTTCACAATTGATACATACATGAATGTTCAATACTTTTGAGAGGTGGGGAAATAACATACATGTGCAGAAACATGAAAACCCCTAGGTTTTTGCTGCAAAATAGTAACAGTTATGACAGCATACTTACCATATTTATAATAAACAAGGTGGTAATTTTTCAGGCAAGGGTTTTCATTAATCACCTAGCTGTGTATGGAGCCATCGTGCTGGACTTTGGAATTAAGCAGCACCGTCTGATTGACTCTCTTAATAAAAAGGGGTCTTTAGAATTATAATATATCATCTTTTAAAATACGAGCATTAGTCTTGGCTGTCTTGGGAAAGTGTACCACATTGAATGCAGAGGTAGGGAGTTATGTTTCATTTTGGAGTGCTGTGATTCTAGGTGTAGGCAGATTCTTTGTCACCTCCGTAAAACCTTAATAGAAAGGCAGTATTTTCCAGAAGTTTTTATCTGTGCATGTGTAGGACAAAGGTGGACTGGAGGAGACCTTCTAGAAGAAACATACTTCATATGGTTCCTAATATGGAATTAGTAACATACATTGATTTTTTTTTTGAATGCTTGCAGGGATTCTTCCTGACGGTGTCACCAGAAGCAGTATTAAAAGTGGCTGCTCAGGCTTCTGCAAACAACAAGATCTTCAGCTTGAATCTTTCTGCACCATTTATTAGCCAGTTCTACAAAGAGCCTATGATGAAAGTTATGCCTTATGTCGACATCCTTTTTGGAAATGAGACGGTGAGTCTTACGAAAGTAATTGAAGTATTTGTATCTCTTGTGCCTAGCTGTTTACCTCTAGGAGACTGCCTCCTGGTTCTCCATTACTTACAGAGAGAAAGTGATCATGTGAAGTGTCACTAGAAAATTAAATCCATGATCACAGGACTATGATATTTCAGTAGATGCCAAAGATGTCTCTTGACCTGTTAGAGGTTTACAGCTTGCTCATTCTAGTGTAGGGGCACGTGAACAAGTTACTCTAGGTTAAAAGAGGAAATAACTGTCCATATGCATGATGTACCCACCCAGAAGTTAACTCTCTACTGGCAGAAAACATATAAAGGGCTACTGCAGAGCTGCTGAGGTTCTATAACTTGTTTCCATACCCATACTGCTGCTATTAATAGCATTCTCTGTAATGAAGATGACTCTTTAGGGAGAAGTGGGAGGAGAAAACTAAGAAACGGTTAATTGGTTTAGAAGGTTCTCATTGATTTTATGGTGGATAGACTGGCAGTCCATCTAAGGAAGGCTTATCTTTGCTATGCAACAGTTGGCAAACAGATTGCATTAAATTCTGCCTGGAATTCCATGGTAATAGACCAAATGAATTCAGATTTCATACATTGTAGTGCTATCGCTTTTTAATTTTTTTTCCACTTCAGAAAGTGCTCTTAAATATTTATTAGTTTGTTCAGCAGAAAAAGGTTTAAAAACACCTTGGAAAGTGTGATACACCTAAGTGAATTGTGGGGTTGTCTCTCAAGATAACTACATTAGTACAGGAAAACCATGGAAAAGCGAGTTATTCTTTTCAGTGGTTATTCCTGATAGTGACATGGGGAGTTGCACCAACACAAGTCAGTTTTTGCACTATTGTCCTCATTAGGGGCTAGCATTGTTGCAGATACAGGACTTAAAGAAACAGAAAAAAGATCTATTTTTAAAATGAAAGCAATTGCAAAGTTTTCATATGCAGAGGGATAAGGAAAACCTTTTTAACTGTAGTTAATGATGCAGAAGAAGTATTTTTCAGGTATTTTGCAGCTATTACCAACTTTTACCTTTATTTTGTCTTTCACAATGCACTTTTCACAAGGATGCTGCTGAATATTTTGATTTAATAGCAGTATAATCTCAACAAAAAAAATCTTGTCAGATTTTACAAATTAGGCGATGCCAAGTCTAGTCAATGTTTGGGTGGAAGGGCTTCATACAAGCTTCTGGGAATAAACCTGGCTGGTCATTTATAGAAATATTACCCCATTGACCTAGTAGTAGAATTCAGATCACAGTGGTTCATTAAATGCAGTTTTTCAGAAGATAGAACTTAGGTTGTTACTTTTTGTATAGTCGCATACTTTATAGGCAATAGTCCACTATACTGGCAACATTCCAATTCTAGAAATTATATTCCGACTACCTTAATTTCCCCTGCCATTTCAACTTGCTATGGTATTGTTCACCTGCTCTCATAAAGTATTTTATAGGACTGTTGTGTGTATTAAAATTGAAAGACTCCCTGCATTTTCTGTGTATAAATTCTGAAGCATTTTGGTGTCTATCAGGGTTAAAATACGATTTAAACTGAAGTGATCATCCTTAAACTTGGCAATATGAGTTATAGATAGATATATATATCTGTATATGCACACACACACACACACTTCGGAGTACCAGCCACTTATGCTAATCAGTTGAAACCCGGCTCACTTTTTAGTCTTTGCTTTCTGCTATATAAGCTGGCCGTTGCTGCTTCTGAGTTCTTGAAATGCTATTTGCAGTGGCTTATTCTCTCTTCTTTCTGTGTGACTTGAAACCATGCTCTTGGCATGGTGTAATTCTAGTTTTTAGTAGCTGCTGCATCTTGTGATTGTCAGTATTTCTGCTCTCTGCATATGGTTTGTGGTAAAGAGTAGTTGCAAAACTCAAGAGAAGCTCATTCTGACATGTTCTGCCTTCTAGTAGTTTCTGTAGTTTCCCTTTTTTTTCCCCCTCCTATATTCTTTTCATTTGCAAGTACGTTCAGGATTTTTCTGTGTTTATGTGTGCCTTGATGGGCAAAGAACCACTTCAGTGGTCTATTCAGGGGACACCACCAACAAATTTTTGCCCATTTACTGTGATTTCCTTTTGCTTTTTGCTACATTTTCCATCAGTTTTGCTAGTTTAGTTAAATACTGAAAGTGCATAAGTTAACATATAAGCAAGGCATACTAAGTGGTGTGGTTGTTACTTTATTAGTACAAACAATACTCTCAGACATGATTTTTATTCTTCCCTATATTTATCTTCACTCCACATTATAGACCAATACAATTTTATTGTTAAGCACTGAGCTGTTTATTTTTTGAGTAGTACAGAAACATCCAAGAGAAGCAAAATTCCAAATTGCTGCCATTCCTAAACGGCAAACAATTGGCAAAGTGATTTTAAATTACATCTTCTACTTAAAAATTTACATCTGAATGGAGATTGGTTATTTCAAGTTTCAGCCAGATGGTAATTAAAATGGGCAAGTTATAAACCTCTCGGAATGAATGTTCTAGTTTGGAATGTAAATGCCAGCATACCCTTAACTGCAGCAGAGACACTGAATGCTGTGATAACAACTCAGTACATGGATCACTTTCAGTATTAGCTCAGTGACCACTGGTGTTTTGCTCATTTGTTTAAATCCCTCTTATAACTAGCCAAACGTCTTGCCTTGGATTTTTGATACTGATTAACTGTACTTCATGTAATAAATTTAGCTCAGAATATTCTATTTAGTACAGAATATTCCTATTCAGAATAGAAATAATTATATGTTCATTGCTGCTAACCAATTAGGGCCATTCTGCAGTCATTATCTAGCAATACATGACTGGAGAACTTGATTATTGTCATTGCTTTTAATTTTTATTAAATTAAGTTTTTTTTAATAGTGTCATTTTGCAAATGGTTCTTAGCAATAATACCTTCCAAGCTACCATAATCACTGGATAATTAACCTGCCAGGATTAAGCACACTCTACTTTGCCTCAGGATGCTTAACTCTCAAATAAGGTCAATTATCTCCTGATGATAACTGCTTTGTCACAAGTTGCTGCTTAATTCATCTGTAAAAGCTCACCTTAGAATACATATTTTACAACTCAAAGTAACTTTCAGTAACAGAATGGTCAAAGGAGTGAAAGCTTTTAAAATTACACCTCTACACAGAGTTGTGGAATGTTTCCTACACAGCAGTTATAATGGGCAAGTAAAGGAGCCTAAATTTGCATATATTTCTTCCCCAGATCTCTTTCAGCTTTCCCAGTTAGGGCAAAGCTTGATGTCTCTGATACACTTGACCCATCAAAGTGAATAATGTGCACAGGAATCTGAACTCAATTTCTAGTCTCCCCAAAAGCTGTGAGTTACAATGACATCTTCTCACAGAAGGAACTACTTCTGGGGAAATGATTTGTGTATTTTGGGACATGCAGTTGGATAGAAGTTTCTTTTCTGTGGAGATCTTCATTGTTCAAGGGACACCACACAGCTTTCACGTGATTCATCCCTGCATATGGCCGTCATTCATGACTCAGAGGAATATTTATTAAGATATCGATGTGGTAAAGATCTTCTGGATTCTCTTCCTACATGTAGGCAGGACATCACTGAGAAACGTTAGAATTTAGAAATTTTAGGATTACAGACATGCCAAGCTCCTCATCTATTGCTTTACAACAAAAGCCGTAACCAAACAAGATAGCTTGCAGTATAGAGTGTACAGCAATTGGTAAAAGTTAAAGAGGTCATGTAGAAGAGAAATCGTGGATTTTTCTAAAGCATGAATATAATAAAGAAAACTTAAGATAACAATTATTCTTGGAAATTAGATCCTCTTCCTCTCTAGTGTAACGAACTGTTACTTCCAAACACTCAGTCTCTGGACAAATTAATTCCAGGATTGTAAGCTGAAGTTCTGCAAAGACAGATGCTTCTGCAAGCTCATCGATAAATTGATGCTGGTGTGACAGCAGAAAGATGGTTGTGTGCTAGTCTTCTGTGTTTTAAAAAGCAATGACAGTAGCGTTAGTGGTTGTTCTGGAGTTAGGAATCCTGAGCTTTACAAAGATGAGTACCTTTGTCTGCAATAAGATATCAAACAGGTCTTGACATCATTTCTTATTAGTTATAATGAAATGCTACACTGTGCCTCCTTAATTTAAAATATTTTCAAGTGATGTATCAAATACTAATATGAACATCCCTACAAATATATGTGGTTTGGACACAGCCTTTAAGAACCTTCATGAACCTTTTGTCCAAATGGACACTAGTGATGAGTGATGTCCCCCAGGGATCGGTATTGAGACCGGTACTGTTCAACATCTTTGTCAGCGACATGGACAGTGGGATCGAGTGCACCCTCAGCAAGGTTGCAGATGACACCAAGCTGTGTGGTGCAGTTGACACGCTGGAAGGAAGGGATGCCATCCAGAGGGACCTGGACAGGCTGGAGAGGTGGGCCCATGCCAACCTCATGAAGTTCAACAAGCCCAAGTGCTAGATCCTGCACTTGAGTCAGGGCAATCCCAAGCACAGATAGAGGCTGGGCAGAGAATGGCTCGAGAGCAGTCCCAAGGAGAAGGACTTGGAGTTGTTGGCTGATGAAAAACTCACCATGAGCCAGCCATGTGTGCTTGCAGCCCAGAAGGCCAAGCGCAACCTGGGCTGCATCAAAAGAAGTGTGGCCAGTAGAGCGGGGGAGGTGATTCTGCCCCTCTACTCTGCTCTCGTGAGACCCCACCTGGAGTACAGCGTCCAGCTCTGGGGCCCCCAGTATAAGAAGGACAATGAGCTGTTGGACTGGGTCCAGAGGAGGGCCATGAAGATGATCAGAGGGCTGGAGCACCTCCCCTACAACGACTGGATGAGAGAGTTGGGGATCTCAGAGAAGAGAGAAGGCTTTGGGGGGACCTTATAGCAGCCTTCCAGTTCCTGAAGGGGTCCTACTGGAAAGCTGGGGAGGGACTTTTTACAAGGGCAGATAGCAACAGAATGAGGGGGGATAGTTTTAAACTGGGAGAGGGTAGATTTAGACTGGATATTAGGAGGAAATTCTTTACTGTGAGGGTGGTGAGACAACTGGCACAGGTTGCACAGGGAAGTTGTGGATGCCCCATCCCTGGAGGTGTTCAAGGCCAGGCTGGACAGGGCTTTGGGCAACCTGGTCTAGTGGGAGGTGTCCCTGCCCATGGCAGGGGGGTGGGCCAGATGATCTTTAAGTTCCCTTCCAACCCAAACCATTCAATGCCTCTATAAAGGCAAGTCTCTTTAATGACATGGAAAATTCTCCTGAATGGCAAGGAAAACTAGTAAATCTAAAACTGATAACAGTGGTTAACGTGCTCCTGATTTTGAACTTGCAGTCAGTCTGTAGTTTTGTGCTTATTTAACCAGGGAAGTGAATGGAAATGCTGCTAAGTTTTCTGGCATAAAACTCTGTTCAGCACTCTAGGATTTACACCTAAATGACAGTTTCCAAACAAATTGGTCTATTCCCTTTCTGTAACCTATAACTCATGTTTGTAAACGACTTTCACTCCACATACTTTGATATATTACATTAAGATATGACAATGTGAACAACCTTCAGTCCTGACTGCAGATTTTCTCTGCTGGATTATCACCTGGGACCAGACTGATACCTACAGGCTTAGGAATATGCCCATAGCTCACAGGAGTCTTGAATGAGACATAATCACTTTTGTAAGATAAATGAGCCTCATGGTGATTCTTTTTAAACTAGTGTGCATAACTGAATTGATCTGAATTTACACCTGTGTAATTGCTACTGTTTAAAGACCTAGCAGATAGTTTTCCAGACTACCTGAATGTGCTTTCATGCTGGTGAATTGTCTGATTCTGAGGAAACAAATAAGAGGTAGGGAAGAGACAGGAGAAAATCAGGTGGTAGATGTAATTTGGTGTGTGGAGGAAGGGAAATAGAGTTTGACTTTCAATAAATAATGAGATGAAAGGGAGACGACCATTTCAGTTTGTTCTTCTGTATCAGATTCTTCTGTATCAGATTTGGCCAAGAAGTAAGGATCATAGCAAAGCATGGCTGGACATGCCATAAATATAATGAAATTGTTGGTTTTGTTTGAAGTGTTTTCAAGTAAGCATTTAAAATTCTTTTTGAATGTTTGCAGTTATTGATAGAAAGCAAATACTAGATCATATTTGAAATTTAGTTTCTTGAAGAAGCTCGTTTTACTGTACTGCTAACTTGCATGTATGTTATGTAAAGAACCCTTAAGAGACCTTGATTCTTTCTTTTTAGCTTCCTGGAACTGGACCATATCGAGGGATTATTTTCAGTCATTGGTTGTTTGCAAGCTATCTTCTTTATGAGTTCAACCTTTACCTTCAGCTTCTATATCTGTTCATTTTGAATTAAGTTTTCAGAAACATTAATAATCTCAAATGAAATCAAGTCAGTGTTTTGCATTTCAATTTATATGCCAGTCTTTTCCTTTTTGCTATGCTTTCAGAAGTTCTCAGAAACTTGCCCCACAGGTGAGGGTAATTACCTTCATTTCGCAGGCTGAGTGAGAGACTGAGGTTTGCACAGTCCCCTGTAGGGAGTCTGCGGTTAACTTAGAAATCATAGTCAGATATTCTGACCCAGTTTATTAAATACACATGGGAAAAAAAATTGTAAGGAGACATTTTATCATCTCTTCTATTTTAACAGGTAGAGGTTTTTAAGGTCAGCTGGTGTTTGCTTTTCTAAACTGCAGTAAACAGATAGCAATTTCTTTTTATAAATCCTACATTTAAGGTTGCTGTGAAGTCTTTAGAAGGAGGCTGGGAATTAAAAATTTTAATTTTGAATGGAGGGAAAAGAAATATTTTTCTTTCATGTCTTTGTAGAATTTTGACACTTATTTCCTGGTGCAGGTGTTGTGTTTTCAATTATAGGGAAGCTATGGCATTGTAATATTGCTGCTTAATTCACAGAGTTAACTTTCTCAATATTGGAATATCTAATAAATTGTGGCCAACTGAGAAAATGAGAGGGTCTCTAGCACAAGGGAGGTTGATAATGTCAATGGCGTGTTGTAAAGTTGTGCTGTGGGAAGGATGCTGAAACAGCCCAAGGCTATTTCAGCTGCAGACACTGAATCTGCTTCTGCTTCTCCCTTTCTCTTCTTCTCTTCTTCTCCCCTTCTTCCCCCCGCTTGTGAACTGCAGTGGCTCTCTAAGATGAAATGCTTTTAAATCATTTCCCAACCTTGCAGCCGTCTTTGATAAAAGCTTTGTTATCTGAAATGATATGAATCACTGTGGAGTTAATCATACCTTATACAACAACATATTTTGTTGTGATTCATTCTGTTTCAATTAATCATCTTATTTATCTACATTGTCTCAGCTGCTGCACTGAAATTCATGAGTAATAAGCAAGTAATTATTTTAGTATAGTTTACCTAGTACGTTATGAATGAAACGAAAATTGAGAGCCAAGTATTTAAATTGATATTTAGTGCTGCTTTCAGCTAACATCTAGCTATTTAAGCAATTTAGGAATCCTGTCTCAAAAATAGCTTTCTTTTTCCCTGTTATGGAAAACAAGCAGGTATTTAGAAGAGAAGCATATACTTTACAACAGGCTTCACTTCTTAAAACTGAAAATATTTTCTGATAGTCTCTCAGAATGCCTGGGGATATTTATCCTGCTTTATGCTATGCAGTGTTGAGATACTTTTAAGATTACAAATACTGGTTAGAACACAGCACAAGACAGAACATGTCCTGTGAGAAGGGAAGGCAGATTTCACCGTATTTCAGCAGCTTGTGTTTTACTGACGATGATTGATAACCCTTTTCACTTTGTAGCACTTCCCAAGAGCTTCTCATAACACTTCATAAACATTAAAGCTCAGAATAAACCAATAAGGTGGATGTGTAGTCTTGTCTCGATTTTACAGGTGGACAACTGAGAGGTTATTTGCCCAAGGTCATACAGCAAGAGCAGAGCCAGGAACAAGCAAAATCGAGTTCTAAATTTTTTTCTTCAGTTAGTGTCCTGAAATGTTGTCAGCTGCTGGATACATTTAGGACAAAACTCACATGACTGAAGGAAAAAACCTGCAGAATTTGACTTTCAGTTTTCAGTGTAATATTAATCTATGTCTCTGAAAGCCTTTTAAAGGTGAACTGCATGTGCATTTTAAGTAATCAGTACTAGGGCAAAAGTGTATAATTTATAGAATAATACAAATTTATAATGTAAGAGATGCAAATTATGAGTATGAATAAAATTTATTTATATAGTCCATAAGAAGTAGAACGAAGGTGGAAATGTTCACAAAAAACTTCTTTAAATCAGTGTAAATCCAGAACAATTCCATTTCAGAGAGATTTGCAGACAATAATGCAGGTAAAATATATAGGTTTCAATAAAGGTTCTGTTTTACAATCCAGCTAAGGTCTATTCAGTAACTCCACATTTCAAGCCCTGTTTGGAGCAGATGTAGCCAGTTTCTGATTCAGAGCATTGTTAGATCATGCTAAAGCCTTTTATGCCAACACATACTGGGGATACTTCCCCTGTTACAGTTCTTACTGTGCATTGTAAGGCTGCAGTGCCATGTTATCCCCATGGATAACATCTAAATGTGAGCTGATGCAGACCTCTCTCACCTTCCCTTATCACATACTCTCATCTGCCCCTTTTAGTCAAATTTAGCAATTTTATGTCCATAGCAAGAGTAATTTCTGTGGGGTAGATTACTGTTGAATCACTGAGCCCATCCAGCTTTCCCAGGCAACACCATCACTAGATGAGACTAGATGAGAGGGTAATACAGAGGCCTTTGAAAGAGAAAGCCTGATAACCTCTGTTTCTTCTGGTCTAACAAGTCTATAATGTTAGGGTCTCCCAAGCAATATAAAAAAGAAACACAGTTGGGGGCATTGTCTGACGTAAAGATTTTATTTCTGTAGTATAGTATTTACATCAATATCCTTTTTAATCCTGACTTTTATATATGCAGCCACTCAATACAGTTTTAGCTGTGGGTATTTAGTTGAACGTTATTATGATAAATTCAGATATTAGCTTTTAAGTTCTTGGAGAGAGGTTTTTATACAAAAGAGCTTGTATTTGCCTAAGGAGTATGTGTAGATGCTTCCTGTGTTTATAAATTTGAGCTTGAACAAGGGTGCTTGAAATAGAAGAAAAGGTATGGATAGTCAAGAAGCCAGTAGTAAGTTCATGATGATGTTCAAAACCCTGTGACCATGTATTGCAGAGACGTCTGGAGGCTGCTCTAAACTAAATTTTTCAAGAAAATGTGCAATACAACCTAATAAATGCAGTGACTAAAAGTAGGTGTGTTTTCCAGTCTCAGTGCAAATGTTTTAGTAATTATTTTCATACTCAAGCTGCTTAATAAAAATACATAAAAAATGCAAATGTGTAGTTGTACAAAGTAAGTTGAAACTGCTTTAGATAGGCTTTATATTTTGTTTTTAAAACCGTTTTATAAGGAATTAATTTTGAAAGCATAGTTTGGAGGTTTTAGTATAGAATTGGCAGTATCTTCATTATGTTAATGTGCTGCTACATAGCACTATTTTTTCCAAACTACAGATTCAACCTTGTTTCTTTTCTCGTTATCTTTCTCTGTCAACACCTTCCTTCACCCTGCCTATGTAGCTTAAATAATACTTTTATTCCGTCAAGAGACTTTCACATCTGATTACAAATCTACTAAGTAGTTTCATTTTTCTGACTTTCTTCAATAAAGAAGAGCAAAACTAGGCATTTGAAACCTCTCTTCTCTCCAACTAATTTTATAACCTTCTGTCACTGGGATTCCTACTGTTTACAGATTTGATAGGAATAAATGTTACCCACTGGTGTTTCCTTAAGACCGCTGAAAAGGTGCTATGTATATATAAACAGTGCAAAAGATTTTTCCTTCATGCATTGACATATATGTTAAAGGTATTTAGAACAGACTTCTGCTAAACTGTTACAGATTAAAATCTATGTTTTAATTTTTAATTAGTATTTAGAGTTAAGACATTAAAATTTATAATACTGCATGTTTTCATTGGTAAAATCTACTAATTTACTATAAATGGCATTAAAAGGAAAACTAAACATGTACTATATTATGAAGCATATGCAATGGGCCATAAATAAATATATATATATATA
>NW_010205282.1:353-16600 GCF_000695765.1 Mesitornis unicolor | reverse complement strand
ATTTTATTAATTTCTAACTTATTTTTCAAATTTGTAAAAAAGTTAAGAAAATAACTTGAAAAGGGAGTAGGAAAAAAATACAGTTGCAGTGTACCTAAAATACCTGAAAGATACACAAAAGCATCCATGGTTTTCCCAAAGATATTATTTGGCTTCTAAAACCTTACATGTAAGCCACCCCATTCAGAACAGCCTTTGGGTGATAATTTTGTGGCCACATGAAGGTGTCTCCTTAAGCTATTTTTTGAAGTTTAGTGGTCATATCCTAACTTTTGGTCATATCCAATTTATTTAGTGGTCATATCCTAATTATTTAAATACTGACCTTCCAGAGATGCAATATTGAGAAATTGCTTTGCTATATGTTTTTCTTCTAAGTTAACAGGACTCATATCTCCTAGTCATTACACCTTTTCTCTTTAAATTATTTTTCATTCTCCACAGAAATGATCCACTAAACCTTTACTTAGTAAAACTACTGCCGAAACATGCAGGCTATGTGACGGTGTAAAAAAGTTGCTCATTAGGACCTCAGACCAGCATTGGACACCTCATATTCTGTGTCAAAACCAGCAACATATGCAGTCACATTAGGGAAACATGCATGTATAAGTCAGTTTGCTTTCAACGCTGGAGTAGTTTATAGGAGCTGTCCTATAACGGAAAGAATAGTAGCAGTCTAATGGCTGGGATGGTAAAAATTTTGAAAATAAAGTTTTGAAATGTTGTTTCTTGGTTATGTTTCTAGCTGTGTAGAGAGGGACCCCTACTCTGAATTTGAAATTCAACAAAGAGTTGTATTTGTCATCCTCAAGTTACTTCGTTCAGAGGCAGCAGATTCACAGGCAGAAACTTTCATCTTCCTAACCACAGCTGAGGCGAAGGACTTCCCCACCACCCTTATGAAGGAAGCGGCCATCAGTACCTGCTTCTCATCTGAGCCTTAGAGATCAGGCCCAGCTAGTTTTAACCACTCCATAAGGCCATCGACTGTCCTTGTCAATAAGCAAAAACCTTTAGCATTTGAGAAACTCACTTGGAAGCAATGGGAAAGTGGTACACGTTCCAGTGGAAGGCCCTTAGGATTCCCAACTAATCTGTCCTTAGCAATAGTTTTCAAACTATCCTGCTGCTATCAAGGTATCGCCCTGCTAGCTGAATAGGCTATTTGAGGATGTCCCGGAAATTTCTGGAGTTAGGAATGTTATTTTAAATTTTTCTGGTGCTGAAGATTGATGGATCTTGATTCAGGGAAAACTCATTGTTTATATTGAGAAATTATGCTTATTCATTTTGATATTGTTGTCCTTTGAGTCTAAGCCAGTCTGCTGGTGCCAGTCAACAACATGCTTATTTCTCTCTCTGTGTCTTTCCTTCTTAATGATGTTGTTTCTGTAATTCTGAGAGGCCAAGCTGTTAGCAGTATCTTTGGTTTTTAGCAGGTAAGAAATCTCTCAGATTTAGATCCTTTTCAGGATCTTTTTTAACAAAGTGTCTTTCTGCTCTGGAATTCCTCTGAGAGACCAGGGCATTTTTATCTTGTCTAGTCAGACCATTGACCTTTCTAGGTTGTATGACATTCTTTCTTTTTTAAAAGAAATGGAATTTTCATGAGAAATTATGTTGTAGCCATAAACAGTATTGTTGAGAAAGTTCTGATTGCTCTGAAAGGAGGACCTTCCTTCAACTCGAAAATTATCTGAAATTTCTTGGAACTGCAGGTATCTTTCACCATCAGTTCACCTGAAGTTTTTGCTTAACTTTTTTTGAAACCTGTATGACCTATGTAGGTTGGTAGTCAGATGGTCTTAACACACACAATATTTAATATTTATGTCATTTTGGAGCAGCTATGATTAACGTGTCTTTTTCCCTTCATTGGAATTTCTACCAGTAGATAGATTAGTGAGGAGTCTTGAACACATACCAGTTTCAGATAAATGGATCAGTCAATTTAAATTCTGCACATATCGTTGATAAACTCTATAGATTTGATTTGAACATCAAAGTAAATGCCAGATTTGGATGGAGCTGCATTTTGGTATATGCAAATTACAGTAATGAGTCAAACTACTGAATCTAAAAAAAAGAACACTCGTCTTCTGAAACCAAATTCACTACTTCTAGAATCTGAACTGGTAAAAAGAACTGAAGAAGTGCATAGTCTTATGCTGGCCAGTTGTAGCCCATCTCTGAACATGCATTATCTGAGAGGTGGGTGGACACACGTGTGAGTATTCTGAAGGATAGCACTGGTGGTATTTGGATTCATTATTTAGTGTACACCATAAAAACCGTAAGTTTATTAAGTCCATATTAACTCCACTTGCAGATAAGATTTTTTCATATTTCAAACAAGAACTCTGTGTCTCAGAATGAGCACTGCATGTATATATTTCAGGTAGAGCAAGCTAAAATAGAGATCAAAGTGTTTAGTGTGTTAACATCATCTTCTTGGGATAATTTTTAGGCTAGCCTGGAAGTGGTGACATAAGTCATCCTGAAGTTATATTTTCGTTTATGGTAAAGTTATTAAGTAATTGGAGGGAGGGGGTGGAGTGTCTTCCTTGTAACAGACTTTATTCAAACCATACCTGTTTATTTTGCACCTCTTTCATTGGAGTTGGTCTTTTAGGAAGTAAAATGTCAATTACCTCTTTTTAACCAACCTTTACCTCTCATATTCTTAAATAAAAGTTTCTCTTTCTTGATAGTTGGAACTTAAAAGTGCAGTCTATAGAATACTGCAACATCTATCAACAGAAGTTGGTAACTTTGAAGGGCATTTGGCTAGATCTAGAGTGAGAGAAGAATATGTAATAGGTTAACAAGGAATGTTATCACACCAGGAAGATGCTTAATTCAGGAGTAAATTATGCATGCATTCTTTTTTTTTGCTGTTGTTCAGGGTAACAATTTTTAGAACAGTATCTCATGTAGTGAAACACAAAGCAAACCCCCTAATTTTTCTATTTCAAAATCTATACATTCAATGATATAGTAGTGATTTTGAGTGCTATGTGAATGGGAGAACTGGATAACTAGACAATATGGCTATCCATAGTTAATATCCTTTAACACTTGTATTTCAGGGAAAAAGCCAACTCTTTAATGAGAGTTTAAAGGGAAACTGTACTGTTCTGTAAACTTTCAGTTTCCTTCAGTTTACTTTCTAACAGTTTTCCGAAAACAGGGTCCTGGTCTAGACAGATTGCTGATCTGATCCATTATGGTTGGTCCTGTGGTCCTTGAACAAAGATATTTCTTTCAAGAAAAGATTAGCCAGATAATTAGAACTTTGTCATTTTTCAATTTATACATGTGGAAAGTTTTCTAATGATTTTTTTTAATTAGCATTAAACAACTGTTTTCAGTGCTACTGTTTGGTTCATCTGTTAATAAGGCCTCTTGCAATAAATCCTTGTTCAGGATAATAAGAAAGAAAAATTACACTTCATCTAGATAAAATTCCCAAAAGTAGATTTGAACTATATCCAACTCATCCTGCAAACTGTTTGAAATGTTGAAAACTAATTTTGACTATACTAATATGTCCAAACCATGTTACCAGTTTAAATCAAGATCATAACAAGTTATGATGCTTACCTTTTCATAACATTTCCTTAACTACATTCTTTTTCTTGTATATTTCTTGCATTCCATTTTTCTGGAGTGAAACACAGCATGCCCAGCAACAGCCTGGGGTGCAAATTTGCTGTAACTGTGCAACGTTTTCCTATTTTAATTCCACATTTTACAAACACTTCTATGGGTCTTCTCTGCTCTACCCCAACTGTCCATCTTGCTGTAATAAACCACCCCTTGAAAACCCTTCCTATGTTCCTGCTTCCAGCAATCTCCCTGCAATTATGAAATGCCTCCCTAATATTATACTGGCTAGAGACATGAGGCATGCAATGTTCAGGCCAGCATCAATATCTTTGGTCCTTGGATGGCTGTAAATGGAAGACTGACAATATTGTAGAGGGGAGATCCTCAGCTTTCCAGCCAGACACACACAACTTACTGACTGCCCTTGAAGGCCTCCAGGATATTAAGCCTTACATACAAGTTTACCATTTATCAATAAGCTATTATGGGATAACCTTAGACGGTTTCAGAAACATTTTCCCCTGGGCCTCATACAACTTCCTGACTTTACAGACAAAGGCACATGAAAAAATACATCAATAAAAATTTTAAATTCTGTAAAATAGTTTTCCTCTGAAAAATATCACATATAGAAAATATGATGGCTTGGCATGTTAAAATGGTTTTGTGGATCCTTTCCTAAAGCAGCTTTCATTACTAGCTTGTGAATTGACTATTTGAGTAACATGTCCATCCCAAGACGGCTTTTCTAAGAAACCATCATGGGTTCTTTTTTCTTGCCTATCTCCTACCCTTATTATTACAGCAGTTAACTTTATAGAAGGTATTTGGAGTGCAATATACAGTGTAAAACAGAGTAAGAGGTATGTCTTGTCCTGAGAAGCTCACAATTTAAACAGAGATAACAAACAAAAGACTAGAGAAGTAATGACCAGAGAGAGTTGTAATGTCATAACAATGGTCATACACTTCCTCAGTGTCATTACCAAAAATGTAGCTAAGGTTTTTGCCCTGTAATTTCATATAGTAATTTTTAAAAGAAATGCGATCAATGGAAAACAAAAAAATAATGATGGGCTATGCTATACAAGTCCCTTCACTATAGATTTTTTTTAGTAACTATTTTGCATGTTGTTTTTTTTTGTTTTCAGTCTTAAATACCATGCAGAATTAAAGCAGTTCATGATCAATTGAATTTTAAACTATTTAAGAAAGCAGTATTTAAGATTAACTGTTCTCCGTTTACTGACCATTACTTGAAACCAAAAAAATCTTGTATTTTTGTAAGCATAGTAAGCTACACTGTTTTTCTTTAAACTTTAGAGTATGAATTATATTCCTATAATGACAGCTGCAGGGTGGAATGTTTTAACACACTGGAGTGAGATATATCTTGGACACATTCTTGGTATCTTAAGTTCAACATGCTCCATATGGTGCCACTGAGCCAGTGATTTTGAAGAAAACAGTCAAAGACTGCTGAAACAGCGTAAAATACAAATTAGTCTTTGCTATATAAGTAAAAAAAAAATCACTGTCAATCTTTTCAGCTTTCTGCATGAATACTTGCAGCAACTTTTAATAGTAGTCCCCATGTTTTAAAACAGCTGTTGGATTCTAGCAGAACAGAGTAAAGGACTGTGGGCTAAGAATGCATACTCATTATTAACTGTATTATGCCTATGTTATATGCAGGACAGCAAAGGGAAAGGAGGCTGGGCTTCTCTGTATGGTCACATCAGACTGTAACATGGCAGCAGGGACTGTGCGTGGCAAGATTTGGGCAAGCAGGTTGCGCTTATTGAACTTGGTCCTCTGTCAGCACAAAAGAGCCGTGAAAGAGCTGTGTCACAGGGAGGTGTCTTCACAGTCCTGCTATTGAGAATAGTAATGATAGGGTACCCTGTAGTAAAACTATGTAATAACCATTGTTATGACTTAAATATTTTAGTGTTTGTGGTACTGGATTAGCTGTGAATTATGTTTTCAGGATGTTGGACTCTTTTCATGTATGTTTTCGTTCATAGTATCATGACAGGTAGAAGTTAATGTATCAGTAACTTGCTTGTCATTTATCTTAATGTGGTAGTGTGACTGGAATTTTTTCAGTATAAACTTAACCCTGAGTTTCCTGAGTTTATATTCAGAATTCTTGCAGCACACTTGCACTTCTTACTGTTGAAGTTTTTGGTTCATACCATGATTTTAACTCTGTATTGGTCTGATGTAAACTTTAGTCCTGGATGATGATTATTATTAGGGCTTTCTTAAAGTGTCATACATGGACTCCAAACAAGAAACCCAAGGATTACACAGCGATGCAGAAGTTCTCTCTCTTTTAAGTAGTATCAACCTTAAATCATTTTGTATTGATGTTGACTCTTAAGAGCAGGTTTACAAATGTAACAGCATAAGAGAAACAGTCACACTGCAGCAACCTGTTAACCTATATTTGTGTACCTTTTCTATCAGCAGAGCAGCATAATGAAATGAGAGCATTACTTATAAATCAGACCCTTAAAGTGGTAATTTGCAGAGTTATATTAATGTGAAGTTGCACATTACAGCCTGAGTTGATCTAGGAATTTACTGGCAGGAGAAGACGAAGATCTTACTCCCTGCTCTCCCCCTTTTCAGACTTACAGCTTCTATCTCAGGTTTCCTCTGTGCAGTGGAGCTAAGGCAGCAGATATGGGGGATATTTTAAAGAAAAAGCCCAAGGAGGTGTCGCCACATGATTTTTAAACAGGGAGGTAATCTGAGACAGTCAACCTAAAAGTAAGAAACCAAAACACAGTCCTTGAGCATCTTCCCCACTGGTAAATTGTTACAATCTATAAAATCATTAGACACAGACTGACAGGTAATGCACTGCTTTAGTCCCTCTAGATATAATTAGACAAAACAATCATCAATAGTTTGTTCAAATTTCCATTTTTAAATATAGCCTGAATGTCAAATTTCAAGTGATAATTACTTATTACATGTTTGTTAAATCCTTTGGGATACAGCCAATGTTGGTATCTGTGGTAAAGGACCTAGTTGCCAGTGGATTCATAAAGTTCTTGTGCACTCTCAGAGAGTACATTCAAAGTATGCAAGGTTTTGATACAATATTTCTCATAGTAAACAGGACAAATCTCTGCTTTAAGTGAAAAACAGAACTTGGCGTTAGAGACATGACCAGAACATCAATGATACATTGAGGTGGATACTTTCTCCTCATATGTAAAATATAATCACTATCTTTTTTTTCTTGCAGCAGCTGAATTCTCTAGTTCAAAAAGGTATCTGTTGATGTTCATCTAGTCATGAGACATACATTGGTATATGTTCTATGAAGAAATTATTCAGTGATAACTGTGTAGGCCTTCCAGTCTCCATGGCCATCCTAATCCATTTGATATGATGATCTAATGCAGCTGTCACAAAACACTACCCCTTTCTTTCAGAAGCATAAGACTTCCAAGCCATATATGTAATCTAACCCAAGGAAATGAGCCCAAGGGATCCACTTGACATATTAGTGCCTTCCTTCATATTGTGTCATGGGTAGACTGGTCCCTTTGGTTATCTGCTCAGCAGGATTACAGTCACTATCTAAATTGGAAAAGAACTGTGTTTGCCTTTTCTGAGTATCAGTTCATCATCACCATGTGTGAATAGCTTGTGTTAAGCTATGTGTTAAGCTTGCACTTAACTGTTCCAAAACAAGGCTGTATATGAAAGACCAACAATTACATTGCTCAGCTGGGACAAAAGGAGGACCTCCTTAGGCCAGACATTCTTTATGATGAAAAGCAGAGCATGAAAGGAGACCAAAACCTCTTTCTGCACGTTACTGCTGTTTGCTAAAGGACGCAGGGTCCAGCCTGTTCTTCTCTAATTCCACATCTCGGTCATTGGTAGATTATTTGAGAGGAGAGGGGGAGATAAAAAATAAGGAGAAGACTTGAGAAGATCAGATAGAGCTTTCTACCTAAAAATGTCTCTGTATTTCTCAGAGAAAGAGAAACTTCCTTAGCCTTTCAACATTTCCACAATGGCTCAACTTTACCTCAGTGGTATCAGGGCCTAGGAGTGATTTTCTTCATGCAGGCCAGAAGTCTGTTCATACTTTGCTACTTAAAGACCAATAAATTACTTCTCTAGAAAGTTCGTTTCTTGATAAATCAATTTGCTCATGTGTTTGCACTATATTATGTAAGAGGAGCCTTGTCATCTTATTGAAATAATAGGACATTGCGAGATACCAGGTATTTATGGCTAGATTTAACGATTTTAAAGGAGGCAAATTATTGCAGCTTCAGGGCAGCAGTAACTTACGTAGTGACAACTTATACATGTTTTATATACCTATTTACTTCAATGTTCACTACAGAAGTCTAGTTACCATAGCAATGACCATGTCACCAGATTTCTTTGCTAGTTCTGAAATACAAAATACCCATATGCCACCTGAACTGTGATTATTTTCTGCACAAGTACTGAAAGTAGAAGTTGAGAGTGTCACACACTTCTTTAAGCAAACAGTAACACATTGATTTACAGAACATTTTATGGTGAAAAGCAATTGGTGCAAGTGGATCTCAGGTTGCTAGCATCCCTGGTGTTGTAAATCCTTTGCCACTAAGCTGAAGGAAAAGCTTCACTGGCTCCTATCAGAGACTTCTCTAGTATATACTTAACCTTTAGTCTTCTGTGGAATATTGGTACTTACATGCAATATGCCAGGAAAATATTACGTGATATTCAGGAAGATATTTTCTCTGTTTTTAAGTAGACATTCATAAACAAAGCCATCTTCTGGCTATTTACACCTTCTTAATGTTACATAAAATAGCATCACAAAAACTGGTGGGTTTTTTCCCTGCTTCTACTTTAGCAATGGCAAATTTATGAAGAATCTAGGAAGTGACCTTGTATGCATTGAAGTGCAGCTCGCTGACACCAATAGAATCGAGAAGATTGTACTAGACTTCTCAAATCAGCATTTACCACTGGGGCAGTGGTGAGCTACTCCAATCTGACTTGTGATAGTGGGCAAGTGAAAGGTGAAAACTCTTTTACCTCAGACCTAGGCTTCTTACAACTGAGTTATGTTTTCTCATGTATAGACAGTGTGAGGTAACCTCAATACATATAGCAATTGTGAATGTGAATATTTGAAGAGAAGCAGTTTGTGAGACTGCCACCATTTTAGTCATTCTCCTCTAGTAATGACTTGTCTACAGAGGAAAAATAATCTGAACTGAGATAGCAACATTATTTTAAGCACAACAGCTTCAACTTGGATTTGTATTGTGTTCATCTGTGGACAGTTTTGTGCTGGAAGACGAGTGGTTTTTTCCTGTTTAACTTACTTTGAAAATGTGTTTAACTAAAGAGGAGCAAAGCACATGAATTATTGAACAAACATATCAACACATGGAGCCAGCCATTCCACGAAGACGCAAAAGTAGAATTGATCCATTGATTCATTTAATGGTTGATCTCATCTTCCTGGCATCTTGCAGTGTCAGAATTCTTCCCACAAAGAAGCAATCTCACTTTGCTGGATAGGGAAGTGGACACGGTGCTATTAGGTGTTAAGTTTATCTGTATGAGTTGTAGGGAAGTGTTAGGGAATTACTTTAGTTGGGAAGTTTGCTCCAGCTTTCCTAAGTCCTTGAACTGGAGGTGGAGACTGAGTGGTTCTGATTCCAGCTTTATGTAGCATTGCCACGATTTAGACTCTCTAAATCTGATCGGAGGTCCCCAAAGGAAAATGAAGTCTTAATTAGAAAGAAGGAAACTTTTTCACGGCTTCCACATTGATTGCAAATTGTGTAAAAGGATCAAAAAAGCCTCTTTCATTGTGTTATAATTAGTAATCATTAACAAGTAATTCTAACCACTTCCGTTTTTATTTGGATTCACTCAATTCCCCTATATTTCTTTCTCAGAAAAAAAATCTCAGGGTTTTAATGTTTGTCTAGGCAGCAACTGGAATTTGTGAATAATTCTTTAAGAGCATGGATGTACTCTTCAACCAAAGGCATTTGAACTGACTCTGGATGAGTGATCTGCAAAACTAGATGATTCAATTTGCTGGTGCGAGTGCTGTGTTTCAGGAGTACCTTAAGCTGTGTGACTCTGTGTGAATTACCAGCTCAGGCCGGTAGCTCAGGTTCTGAGATCCCTGTGATGCTTCACTGCCTGATATAAACATGCCTGGAGACTTATATTGTCTCTGACCTTTGCACTGACATACAGGTACTGGTCTCTGTATAATTTCCCAGATAGTGACCTATCTATGGTAAGGGTAAGCTCCAGCAAGCCAGTGGAGTATGACCACCCAGCTTGATGCTGAGGGACAGATATGGTGGGAAACTTGTCCAGAAAGCCCCTCTCTGCCGCTGATCAGCTGTGTGATAGATTAGGTCACTCTGTCTGTGTCTCTCCACTTTCACCACATACCGGCTTCATAGTCAAGAGTGTGTTTGTTCCAGCTGTGATGCTAGAGAGTGTAACTCCATTTATAGCTACAAGAATAGTCTGGCCAGACTGTTTCTTTATCATTACTGGCAAATACACTCAATATGGAAGCATGTGCATTGTGTATATGGTTGAAGGTATAATGTAATAGACTTAGGAATAAATCTGCCTCAGTTTCTGGATGAAGACTGTCTTTCTTCTACTAAAAACTGACATATAATTCTTCTGCAGCTATTTGAGTATTGTATTTCTTCTCTGTCTTCTTGCTGGTGCAGCCAGCTGGTTTGGGGTGGATTCCATGTGTGTGAAGCTCACACACATACTGCTCTGCTGCCAGGAGCAGAGGACCTAATTTTTTTGTCACATGAAAAGAAACTTGCTGGTACAGTACATTACTAAATGCTAGAGACTTATTTCATGAAATGGGAACACCGCAGGGGAATCTGGCAAGGAAGATGTGTTTATGTAACTGAATTGAGTGTTGCAACTGCCATCACTTAGTTCCCTTGGCTGCAGTGAGCGAGTTGTGAGAGAAAAACAATCCAAACAGAGATCTTCAGACACTGAGGGCAGCTCTAATTACATACAAATAATTAATAAAAAGGAAATGCAATTTCATTAGAAACTGCAAATACCATTCATTTTCTTACATGCTCATATGTACTGAGCTCATTGATAGGGACAGAAACACCCAGGCTGTTGCACTTCTATTCTTTGGGTGTCTTCAGCACATTCTGATATCCCAGGGAGATTCATGACACAAGAGTAATTGCACATAATGTAAACAAGATCTGCATTAGTTGGCTCTTTTACTCAGAATCTCTTTCCAAGTCCAGATGTGTGATGTGTAAATGTTAGGAGAACAGAGTCCTTATGAAGTAGCTCTATCAAATGCAGCTAGTCTTCCAGCAAAATGGAGAAAATATAAATTAGAGCTCAAGACCTTGGTCAAATCTGGTGTGTAAAATTTTATGGTTATATTTAATGTTCCATATGTGCTTTGGACAGGTGCCATGTTTGTGAAGAACTGCTTCAATATTATTTTTTAAAAGTGACACTTTTAGCACAGTGTCCTCTGCAAACTGTTCACTGCTTGCCATGTAAGCCAGCCAGACCCCAAATAAACTGTTTGTTTTCATGGTCTAAACCTGAGATCAAAATGCCTTTTAGAGCATGGTGATTTTCAAAACATGGTGTGGTAGATGTCATATCTGAGTTTTTGAAGCGTTGTTCAGAAGAGTTTATTAACTTCACTGAAAGAGGAGAGTGTATGATATAAAAATCTGCCAAGAGACAAGGAATTAGGAAGATGCATACATGTCTGCTAGTGCTGAATATCTGTTCTAGCTTCTTGTTTATAACATAATTAGATTTTACTGCATTATATGAGCACTACATTCCTCCTAGCTCTTTTAGGAAAAGCAAACCTCAAACCAAGGAGATACTACAAATTTGTGCCATTTTTCAGAGGTCCTAGCTTATTTTTTTCTTCATTTCCCTAAATCCCTAAATAGCTGTCTTTTAAAAACGCTTCCAATGCAGCATCTGGTGTGCTGTTATTGCCACTACTTTTGCTCTGAAAGCACAGCACTACTGTTTTAGAATGTTCCCATTCATTTGTTGTCTGGTATTTGGCCAAAAGAAAATATTACTAATGTAAGACAAAGAAGTAAATTTTCAAGAGCCCAAATCAGAATGCAATCAGAACAAAAGAACAGCACTGCTTTGACCCTACAGCTCTTTTCAAATTTTGCATAAAATGGAAGAGACACGGCGTCTTGGAAGAAATCATAGGAATTCTTTGTGCTGGAAAGTGTGAGGCAAACTACATAGGTTGAAATAACTTCTGTTATATTTAAACACAAATATAATGCTAGAGGCAGAGGAAAAGAAAATTATTTACACTTCTAAGCATTCAGGAGGTGTGAGAAATCTGTAGTGAAGGGCTTGAACAAGTACTTAGCTAAAAATAACCTGTCCAAGACTGACTTACTACTACTATTACTACAACTACTAATTTCAGCTTCAGAATAATTTGCAGTCTTACATTTGTCACATAATAAAACAAGAAATGTATCAGGTGCATTTTCAGGTTCATTTGCAATATGCTAACATACTAAGCATATAGTATATAATAAATATATAAATGTATATTAAAATAAAATGTCAATCTGTTATCTCAGTAATTAAAAAATAGTTGTGAGACAAATCCTAAAAGAAATGTAGCATTTTAAAGACACAGAAGTAGAGGTGAAAGTTGTAACTCTTCTGAAATATAGCTGAGGTTTAAAAAATGTTCTTTGAGTACGGGAGTATGTGAACTATGTGTTAAACTACTACAGTACCATTTAACATGAATGGTGATGTAACGAGTATATCTCAAACTATAGCTGCAGGTCTTCGTAACCTTCAAGTGCCCAGAAAACTTAAAAGTGCCAATGGTATTTTAATGGCTGTGATTCCATTCCAGGCAGGTGAGGTTTTTTTGCCCTAGTTAGAGGTCTAGGGAATAAAAATGCTTGTGAAAATCACTGATTTAACCAGGAACGGTTTGGAGAATGGATGCAGGTAGGAGAAGACTGAAATGCAGAAGGTTTCAGAGAGAGAGATCACCTTCATTTTGTCATGAGCTATATATTCATTTGGGAAAGTTGTGTATGTATATACGTGTGTATATAAAGTTGATTTAACAGAGAAGGCGAATGCCTGACAGACAAAACCACTGTGGCTTCGGTTTCATATCAGTATTACTGCTACGTATCCAGTGCATCTGAGAACAAATCGTCACACTGAAAGAAAGAGAGTTGCATACAGTTATCTATGTAATAATGCATTGCTAAACTATGCACTTTTAACAAATAAGTTGTTGTCATAATTATGCTGTTATGTATTAGGCGAAAGATTACTAATCTTTGATGCAGGAATGTAATTTTCCATAATTAAATCACTTAATTTTGAAATTTTCTTCTATAGGAATTCATACATATTCATACCTCATTTTATATTCTTTTTTGCATGTTACTCTATCGTTTTCCTTTTTTTATAAGTGTGGTGTTTTAAAAGTAGAAAGGAGTGCTGAGAAAGCTTATAGTTCGCTTTCTGTCATAGGAATTCTGAACTGCACTTCTTGAAAAAATTTCACTTTCATGTTTGAAAGCACAGTAACAAAACTAACCAGTAGGATAGTCATGATCTTTTTACCTCAGCCATTTTTAAAAGGAAAAAGCAATTATAATGAAATGGAAGTGATTTGAATGCATGAAGCAATTGGTTATAGATAATTTGAATGTCTGCCGCCAAGCATATTATAAGCCAGGTGAAGTTCAGTGGTCAAGACATTAATGGACTTCATCTTTGATGTTCTGTACTGATGCTAGCAGTCCTTTAGCCAGCAGAAGCTGGATGGAGGGTTTTTCCTAGTTTGAGAGACACTGCTTATTTGTCAGAGCAGCTTGTTCTGATTCATTTGTAGTCCCTGACTATCCTCACCTGCTGTGTGGCTGTGGTTAGCTGAGTGGTCTCTTCAGCTGTTTCTTTTACATCCTAACAGTCACCTGACTTTTCTGCACATAGCCATAAGTCTTTGACAAAGTCTTTTGCTGTCTGCCTAGCCCCTGTGTCAATTTTATCCTGTGCTTGGAGTCAGTAGCTACTATCTTAAGTATAATATCAACTTTTGAAGACCTTGACAGACTGGAGAAATGAGCCAACAGGCATCTCATGAAGTTCAACAAATGGAAATGGCAAGTCCTGTACCTGGGGAGAAATGCTGATCCCAGGACAGGCCAGGGACCAGCTGGGTAGAAAACAGCTTTGCAGAAAAGGACCTTGGGATCCTGGTGGGCAAAAAACCCGTATTTGAGCTAGCAATGTACTCTCACAGCAAAGGCAGCCAACAACATCCTGGGCTGCATTAGGAAAAGCATTGCCAGCAGGTGGAGGGTGGTGATCCTTCCCCTCAGCTCAGGAGTGCTAAGATGCATCTGGAATGCTGGGTCCAGTTCTGGACTCTCCAACGCAAGGAAAATATGGACTTACTGGAGTGAAACCACCAAAGGGCCATAGAGATGACTGAGGATTTGAAGCATCTGTGGCATGAGGAGAGGAGACTGAGAGCCTCAAGAAGAGGAGGCTCAGGGTGACCTTATTAACGCATATAGATAACTAATGAGAGGTAGTAAATAAGATGGAGCCAGGCTCTTCACAGCAGTGTCCAGTGACAGGACAAAAGGCAACAGGCACAAATTTAGCTACAGAAAATTTCCACTTAAGCATAAGAAAAAACCTTTACTGTGAGGGTAGTCAGATGCTGGGTTAGGTTTCCCAGAGAGGCTGTGAAGTCTCCGTCCCTGGAGATACTAAAAACTCGATGATCCTGGGCAACCTACTCTAGCTGACCCTGCTTGAGGAGTGAGGTTGGACTAGATGATCTTCAGAGAACCCTTTCAACCTCAACCACTCTGTGATTTTTGTAATACCTCTTTAAAATATGTTTGAATTTGTGATTCCTCTAACTTCATTATTAGACTTTTGTTTCAGTCTCGGCTCTGTCTTAGCCCATCTCAGGTTCAAGTTGGGTTCTCTTAGAAAAAGAACAACATACCAAAAAGACTAGTCATCCTCAAACACTTACTGGTCAGAAGCAGGTAAATTCTAACTTTTATAGATTAAAAAAAAAAAAAAAATCATCCAAAACATTAGCAACTTGTCCAAGATGACAAACAGTGCCGTAGTCACATCTGGAAGTAGAGCTCATGTTCTTCAGTCAAGACCACAGTGACTTAACTGTGGTCAGATTGAAATTTTGTTTTTCTGTGCAATGACCATTTTGTGAGAGAGAGCCACTAGTGCAGACTGAGAACTAGGTTTTTCCATCCATAAAGTAGCTGCAGTAGCTAAAACTGAAAATACAGGAAAAAAATTGTATCTATCTTGAATATTCGTATCTTGAACACCGACAAATGCGTCATTGAATTCGCATTAAATAGCACAACAAACTCCAATAAGAATCTTTAAGTCAACTGGGTTCAAACTTAATTGGAAGGGTAAAATGTGTAATATTAAGGTCAGTTAAAAAGTTAGTGTTATTGCTGGAGGTTGCAGTAAGCAATTTTATTTTCTTGCTAGAGTTAACAAGCAGTGCAAGCCTAGCACATGAAGAGAGTTATGTGATGATTGCTCTTTACAAGGTTCCTAATACCATAGCCTCACTTATAATTCTAAATGGCTGTGCATGACATCAGACCAAACAAAGTATATAAAGGAACTCAATTTCACTGCTACAAATGTGTTAACCTTTTAGCTGGACCAGAGACAAGTCCTGCTGGATCTCAGTGCTTTTAGCACAGTATCTGATTATTCTCTTCATCTGAAATTGTGAGATGAGAATATCTTGTCAGTGATTTCAAGCTAGTCTGAGTGGTTGCAATCATAGAAGGCCTTGTTGAAAATGATGCAATCGTTTATTTCTGTTTGACATCCTTCAGCCAGAAAGTTAACGCTAAGAGCATCCAATGAGCAGCATTAAAGACTTCAAAAGTCTCCCCCACATATTTTATTTTTATATGCATATAAAACTCTTAACTTCTAGCTATTAAATTAATTTCAATATATTTGTTTTCATTTTTATTATGTACTCCTGATTCAGAGATGATTAAGGAAAGGGTATTTTCTTTCTTCTCCTTTTCTGATCGTGATACATCTATTCTTAAGATAGACGCATTTGTATAGAGAGGTGATGTAAGGAAGTGTAGTTCACTAATTTGATGCTTATAACGTGTGAGGAGAGAAACACATACAGGGTCATATGTAGTTTGGTTTCTTAGGTAAGGATGTCAGGTAGAGATATAAGTAATAGCTCTTTATCCATCATAAACTTTCAAAATTACTCAGAGGCATATCACTGCTGTAGCTGTTGCAGACACTGTAATGGCATTAAGCTCTAACTCAGGGTGATTTTTTTCTGTAGAAGGTTCTAGCGGGAACTATATTTCTGGTAATAACATGAAAAGGAGAATAAATAACTTGAATATTAATGAACAGTACATAATACAGATGCTCCAGGATGAACCCAAGCAGGACAGGAAATACATTTCTTTCTCAATTCTTTCCACACTAGACTTTTTCAGACAAAACCCTCTGGTACTCGGCCAGAACCC
>NW_010205282.1:0-322 GCF_000695765.1 Mesitornis unicolor | reverse complement strand
TTACAACTTTAACCCCATATGGTATTTATACTTGTTCCGATTATTCACTTGAACTGATTGTTATTATTTTATATTTTCACCTGCTGGGTGAAGGCAGTGTAGATGTATTTACCAGTATCTTTAGTACTACTGGAGAAATAATATTTTGGGATATGATATGATTTCTTGCTGTCTTTTATGAAGAAAAACAATTTTGGGGTCTGACACTGCTCGTGGAAGAATTAAAGAGGAAAAAAAAACACCTTGGTGTTCCTTTATGACAGTCTACCCGTCCACTTCACAGACTCACAAAATGTTTGGAGTTGGAAGGGACCTCAAAAGA
>NW_010205281.1:0-17301 GCF_000695765.1 Mesitornis unicolor | reverse complement strand
GATTAAGTTCCAGCTTCGCTTTGGCCCTTCTGATTTTCTCGCTGCGCAACCTCACAGTAGCCCTGTACTCCTCCTGAGATGCCTGCCCCTTCTTCCAAAAATCATAAATTCTCTTATTTTTCCTGAGCTCCAGCCAGAGCTCTCTGTTCAGCCAGCCCGGTCTTCTTCCCCGCCGGCTCGTTTTCTGACACACAGGGACGGCCTCTTCCTGCGCCTTTAAGAGTTCTTTCTTGAAGAGTGTCCAGCCTTCCTGGACTCCTTTGCCTTTCAGAACTGCCTCCCAAGGAATTCTGCCGAAACAGGTCAAAGTCTGCCCGCCAGAAGTCCAAAGTGGCAGTTCTGCTAGCCCCCACCTCTTGCTTCTCCAAGGACTGAAAACTCTATCATTTCATTATCACTATGCCCAAGACAGCCTCCAACCGCCCCATCCCCCACAAAACCTTCTCTGTTTGCAAACATTAGGTCCAGCAGGGCACCTTCCCTTGTTGATTCCTTCACCAGCTGTGTCAGGAAGTTATCTTCCACACACTTCAGGAACCTCCAGGACTGTTCTCTCTCTGCTATGTTGTATTTCCAGCAGATATCTGGGAAGTTGAAGTCCCCTACAAGTACAAGGGGAAGCGATTGCGAGGCTTCTCACAGCTGCCTATGGAATATTTTATCTATCTCTTCATCCTGGATAGGTGGTCTACAACAAACTCCCACTATGATATCTGACTTGTTGGCCTTCCCCTTGGTTCTCACCCATAGGCACTCAACCCTGTTGTCACTATCGCTAATCTCCAGGTAGTCATAACATTCCCTAACATACACGGCCACCCCACCACCTTTCCTTCCTTGCTTATCCCTTCTGAAGAGCTTATACACATCAATGACAGCACTCCAGTTGTGTGTCTCATTCCACCATGTTTCTGTGATAGCTATTATATCTTATTCCGATGCACAATAGCTTCCAGTTCCTCCTGCTTATTGCCCGTGCTGCGTGCATTGGTATAGATACACTTCAGTCGGGCTAAAGCCCCTGCAAACTTTTCACAGGGAGAAATCCCAATTTCTGCCAGGCCATTTTCAGGGACTTCCATGGTTACTAACCTGTCAGTGACACTTGCACCTTGGTTGCTATATGGAACTTCATCCCTATAGTCTCACTAGTGCACCATCCCACACGTGTCAGTGCTTCACCCACAGGCTCATCACTAGCAAGTTGTGTTAGAATAAAATATAGAATATAATGTATAGAATATAATATAGAATCCCCTCCCTCGCCCTGCTGGCCAGACTTCTTTTGATGCAGCCCAGGATGTTGTTGACCTTCTGGGCTTCATGTGGCCATTGCTGGCTCATTTTGAGTTTTACATCAACCGACATTTTGAGTTTTTCATCAACCGACACCCCAAAGTCCTTCTCCTCGGGACTGCTCTTGAGCCATTCTCTGCCCAGTCTGTATTTGTGCTTGGGATTGCCCCTGCCCAGGTGCAGGACCTTGCTCTTGGCCTTGTTGAGCTTTATAAGGTTGGCATGGGCCCACCTCTCCAACCTGCCCAGGTCCCTCTGGATGGCATCCTTTCCTTCCATTGTGTCATATGCACCACCAAGCTTGATGTCATCCACAAACCTGCTGAAGGTGCACTTGATCCCACTGTCCATGTTGCTGATAAAGATTTTGAATAGTACCAGTCCCAGTACTAATCCCTGAGGGACACTTTTCCTTTTTCAAAGGATGAGAGCAGTTGTTATATAGGAGAAATCCATACATGTTATTTGTATATGGTGGTGGAGTCACCATGCCTGGATGTATTTAAAGAGCGGGTAGACGAGGTACTTAGGGATATGGTTTAGGGGGTAGACAGGAGCGGTTGGACGTGATGATCTTGGTGGTCTTTTCCAACCGAGCGATTCTGTGTGTGTATAAGGAAAAGATAAACTTGGGAACTTCTTTGGGAACTACATAAAAATCTGTTTTACAGATGTATATTCAGAGATGACTATTTTCACTATGTGTGAAAATCACATTATATTTGCCTCAGGAATACTGTGAGCAAACAAATGTTACAATAAGCCTTTAAAAAGGAGAAAAATAAAATACAAATGGTAAATATAAAAAAAAAATAAAAGAAAAAATATATATCAAAACTGAACATCAGAAAAATTTTAGAGGGGTAACTCAAGCAGTGTTCTACTCCTCAGTGTTTAATAAAATAATGTTATCTGAACTATTAGTAAAGCGTTAATGAAATATATGTCTCACCATAACAAAGTCTGTACAACAATAATGCAAATATGAGTACGAAGGATTAGAGTAGATATAAAATGCAAGGTTAAGAACATTTCAGCTCTTATTTGTTCTTCTCATTGCTTCATTAGATATACAATTCATTTGATGAGATAGAAAAAGTTACTTAGAATGTAAGAATGTTAGAATATTCACCACCTTATTTCTAGTAAAAGAGTAATCAGTTTGTGATTAATAAAATTTCTATTGTGCAATTTAGGAAACTTGAACAATTCTACAAAAGATCAAGGTTTGGCATTCGTGCAGTTGAACTTGGAAATATAAAAAAGTAGAAATGAAAAGAAAATGTTGAATTCTTTCTCATGCATGCACTTCACCTCAATGCTCTAATTTTGTTTTCTACTGTGGTCCTTGTGTTTGATATTAAAAATAAATTTTCTAGCAAGGTCAATAAAAATGCTTGAAGGAAGAGATTTTTAAATTCAGAAATCAGGATTTTGGACAGATTTTTTCCCCAGGAAAAAAATATTGGTTTCATTAGGACTGCATTACAGCAGAAGTTATCTAAATATCTAAAGGAAAGCAAAAAAATATTCTCACGACGCAGAACAATGCAGCAGAGAAATTTGCACTTAGAATATGGTTTTCCTTATGGTCATCATTGATACAGCACTGCAGACAAATTTTGAGTTCTGTCTCACATCCTTGCAGGATAACAAGATGCTCCCCTCTAGGGATTGTAACTCTTAGAGGTCTATCCTTAGACCTTTATCCTTTATTTGGCCCCAAACAGTCCATTTCTCAATGTGTCATAACATAAGGAAAATGTGGAAGAAAGGGTTTTAGGAACAGGTAAGTAAGGAAGGATAAGATTCATGTTCCATTACTGAACACTGGCAGAATTAAAGAGGAAGGAATGGAAAATAAAATCTATTCCAGATTGTTTCTCCTTAGTAGGACAAAATTATAGTAAGAGGAAAAAAAAGCTAGTGATTTCAATTTACTTCCAAAATAAAAACAAGAAGTAAGCTTAGTCATGGCATTCAAGTAGAGATCAGAAGTTCTGAGAATAAAGTAGTGTACGGTCATTTAGGTGGCTTTATCAAGACAAAACAAATTCAGAAATGTTCTACAATAAGTAAAGAATTCATACATTCGAGCGAGTTTGTACAACCCATTAATGAATATATACAAATAATAAAGCAATACAGAAATGTCATACTCAGATTAAGAATGGTTTTGAGCATTGAATATACTTTCAGAATTTTTACAGTAAGTCTTTATCTTCAATCTTCTTCCTTTTGCCTGGACTTTTCAGTATGCTAACAGAACTGCAAATACAAACCAGACTATGGCCTGAAAAGAGTAATCTCAAAAGTGAAAGGGCTTTTTTCCCAGAGCTGTGCTAAATCAGAAGTTAGATATGTAACTGGAAAAAAAAATCAGCAGAATATTATTATGTCTTTTCTGGAAACTTAAATGAGCTCAGACAAACAATTCTCAGTAGCCACGTGCCTTTATTAAAATGGAAGAAAACAATTACAGCCACAACATCCAGCTTCTTTGTCAAAGAATGCTTCATTATTCTTACTTGCCTTGCTTTAGCAACTGACCTGCCTATCTACTACTTAATGTTTTGGAAAATGTAACTGATCATGCTTAATGTATTAAAAATTTTATTATTTTTTATGAACTAATGAATTATTTTTTTCTTTCCTAAAAATATAAGATTGCTAAGTATTGCTATAGAAAAATTAATTACATTTTTAAAACTTTCAAAGATGTTTTGAGTAGTTCAGAAACTTAGTCTACACAGCTTTGATTTTATTTGACTACGAGCAACAGGCTTTTCAATGCAAATGAAGCTTGTGGTGGGAAATAATTTTGGGGAAAAATATTTTTTGGTTCTAAAAAGCCTATTTGAATTCCTTCTGGAAATTTTTTCTCGCAGATAATGAACCTATTTCAAAAGAATTTAATTTTAAGATGAGTAGTTTGACATATTCTTTTTTTGAATGGATCCATTGAAAAATTTATTCCTGTTTTTACTCTGCAGTGAAATAACAAATTTCTTTTTAAATGTGGATTTCTTTTTTAAAGTAAACCTCACATCATCCCCCCTTTTTTCTTGTTACTGAATATTAATTTATTTGATTGTAAATATACTGTAATCTTACCTTTTACTAACTCTGGAACTGTTGTGAATGTATTGCAAAATATTATGTGAGATATCAGAAATATTCTCTTAAACAAAACACAATGACTGAAAGACTCATAGGTGTGTAAATCCTTATCAGGAGTGAGGAATAAGACTTGAATTGAACCACCACAAGTTTTATATAGTGATACTGATCCTGTGTATTCAGTTTAGATTCATTTTTTTCAGTTGTCACTCAATTTCTTTTTCATTTCTCTTAGTGTTTTACGATATGTCACGATCAAGTGAGCATCAAGAGGAGAACAGAAACCAAAACAAACAAAAAAAACCTAGTAGGGTAAGAGACTCTCTAGCAATAGCAGAAATGCACTGATCATGTTCTGATGGATAAGTGAAATGATGATATTCCATTTCTTCTTGATTCACTTACAAAAAAAAGTGAAGTAAATTAGCTGTGCTGAGGACGAATTCTCCATTAGGTCTGAAGTCAGACACAAAGGAAATATAGTAACTTTAACTACTTCAGCAGAGAAGTTATAATTTCACAGACTCAGAATAAGATTACAAAGAGGTAATGCTTCAATCAAAATAGGGATATCATGTAAAATGTCTATTAAATCTACTGTAATTAGTACAAGCAGTATAAGCATACTCCATAAGGAAAGGGAACATTTATACTTTGTAATTAGAACCACTTGAGTTACCTCTTCCTCCTCTGAGAATTCCAAAACAGGCAGTGAGGGTGAGAGACAGTATTAGCTAGGATGTTAAGACATCAAACTTGTTTACAGATTGTCTACAGGCAAAGTATGACAAAAACAGAGCACAAACATGTTGTGTTGTGCTGAGGCTATGTTACATGAAGTTTTCATAAGAATCTTCATACAAGGAAACAGCCCCTGTATACTCTTAACATGTTCAAAGAGTGACCATGTTGAAATGCAATTCAAGACTTGCAAACCAATATGTCAGGCTCAGCTTGCTGTCCGGTCTCCAGAAAACTGAATTATTTTGGAACCTGACCTTCTTTACCCTGACCCTCCTGCTCAGACTTTGAAGGCTACCACTTCCCTTAACACTAAGTTCTTTTTTGGGAAAATAAAGAGAAATTGTGTAGGATTCACAGAAGTGCTTCTATTGTCAGCAATCAGGAGGAATCAACATCATCTCACAATTACCTTGCTATTAGGCCTTAATGCTATTCTAATTCAAATATTTTATTCACTTTCTATAGAAATCTGAAGACTATTTCCAAGTATTTTTTTTTTTACTGTAGAATTTTTTAATGGTAAAACAGACTTTCACACAGTTTTAAAAATTCAAATCAAGTTTCTTAGCCAAGGCATTTAACTGCTGAGTTCCTTGAGAGTTATGATCAGTTTTTCTTGGTTTTAGTTTTTGTTTTTTTGATCAACTCCATTTACTCTTTTCCTGGCAGTGATTTCAAAGTATGTGAGTTTTAACAACAAGTTGATATTTACTACTGTCACTTGCTGTTTAGGATCCACTTCAAAGTAATGTTGCTATTAGCTGAATATGCCTTGCTGCCTTTCAGAATAGGACATTATCTATTGCTTACTATCTATAAAAATAAATTCTACAGGGATTTTTCACTTTTCATGCTGTAAATCAAAACCATAGAGTCAAATTCTTCATTACCTTTTACTTTCTTCTCTAATTACAACAGATGAGAAAGAAAGGAGATTTCTTTTTATATTAAAATATTTGAAGAGGTATTGAAACCTGAAAATGTACTATCCAGTCATGAGAAAAGTGACCATGTTAGTACTTCAGAAAAATACTCAACTTCTTGGCATAATTTCTTGATAACTCAAAACAGTAGATAAAAAATGAAATAAGGACTGAATTCATCTTTTTGAGGGTAAAGACAGAAGAATGTACCTTAGCTGTTAATGTTCAAGTATGTCCCAAAACCTGCAGTAATATTTTAAGACTTAACATTTGAGGAGGTGTGGATGCAGACATGCAGTAGCAAAAACTTCTCTTGCTTCTCTCTTGTCCTGTGTGAAACTTTTCCCTCTCACAGAAGCTATCAGTAGTGTTATTGTAAACTAAGAACACCTGCAAATTGTTTATGGTATAGTAGAAAAATATTCTCAGGATGGATGTTTTAGGATTTCAGCCAATCACCCCAGGCGGGGTGGCTGACCTCTTGACCAATTAGGCTATGAAGAAAAAAGTCTATAAAAGAGTTGTTAAATAATTAAATAAATCACTATTATTGCACCATTCCTGCCTGCCGGATCTCTCTTCTCCCCTCTACTACTGCGGGATACGGCGATAAGGAGGCATTACTAATCCCCATGAAATGTGGAAATACCTGCATATCTGTGATTCTTCTGTATTATGAGGTACTTCATTCATCTGATAGTGATGTCAAAACACTTGCAATATGCATTAACAGTGCAACAGTTCCCTATCTGAATGCTTTTTCTTCAGATTTAACAGTGGTGCTTGAAACAGATGTTAATTCTTCCAGAGAGTTACACAAGTTGCTAGACAGCCTCAGGGCCCTGCCATCTGACATGCATCTTTTGGTCCAAACATATTTTTGTATCCCACTTGCAGGGCACCCACTTTTTTCAGCATGAAAATAAATGGTAAACTTTGCCTTAGAAAACATTACTTGAGTATTTTCAGCTTTACAAACGAAATCAATAGAACAGCTTTAAAGAGTTCACTCTTTTTTGGTCACTATTATTGCACCAGGTTATGTTCATAGTTTATTGAGAATGAAGCTTTGTGCATTCACACCAAGATCAGCAAACGCCAATAAACAGAAAACAAAGCTGAAGCATGCAGTTCTCAATAATTTAGCACTTCCATGATAAAAGGGTTGTGAAACTGTTAATTATGCAGTGTAAGTTTCCATGAAAAAGAGCTGCAAATGACAAATTCTGCTGCAGGTCAGAACGCAAATAAATAACTTAGGCAACAAGAGAAGCTGTCCTCTGTTCCACACTGAATAAAAGAGAAAGATGGAAAAACAACTACAGTTTTAATAGTACATTCTCTGTCCAAATAGTGTACTGTAAGAATTCTTTTAATATAATGAGGTTGGCCAAGGGGTGAAAGAAAATAAGAGCTCATGTCAGCAGCTTAGGGATAAAACAAAATATAACATTTTCTATACAGTTTAATGACAAATATTTAAATTATCTGTTGCTTATATTCACTAAAGGAATACAATTTTGTTTTGTTGAGGTTCTGGGAAAAAAAGCCATTATTCTCAGTATAATTGTACCTGGACTTATGTTCTCATAATTTTTACCAAAATAGTGCATAAACAAGCAAGCAAAGAACATTCATAGAAACTAAGCATAAAACAAAATAGATGCTTTAAAAATTTTACACTGTTGATTAAGAAGTGAACTATTTTTATCCTTCAGACATATAGGCAGACAAGGATTACAAATACCACAATTTTTGATAGGAGTACCTGAGAATTTCCTTAACATCCTTTTCAGAGCCATTTGATCTACTTAACTTTAAACAAGGAGAAACTTTGGAACAATTGCCTCATTTGCAGCCAAATCATCTTGTTGTGGATGCCCCCTCCCTGGAAGTGTTCAAGGCCAGGTTTGGGCAACCTGGTCTAGTGGGAGGTCTCCCTGTCCATGACAGGGGGGTTGGACTTGATGATCTTTAAGGTCCCTTCCAACCTGAATCATTCTATGATTCTGTGATCTTGATAATTTATGACTAAATAAAGATTATTGCTCAGTTTTTAGGGAAGCAGACTGGCTGAATTACATAGTGAAGTCTAATTATCTAAAAGTTCATGCACATTTTTAAACCTACTTTCAAAATACATCTTCTTGTTTCTTTCACACTTGTTTTCCTTTCTGTCTTCCCATGTGGATTTATAGCTGTAGCTCCTTCTTCATTTGTGTTTACAAGAGAAGCCAGAATATTTTGACAGTTTCTAACAACATTTCAAAATGCATATGTCTAGGCACTTATAGTTGAAAGAACCAGTTCCTTCTCTTGCGAAATGGAAGTGTCTACTGAAATAGCATCATTTACAAGCAGCTGTGAAACCAGTTCTCCATTTTGTGTTGTAGTGTTTTGCTGGTTTACTTTAGTATTTATGGTATAACTTAGCATATTTGGGTAATAGTACTAATCTCTTAACTGAACAGAATATTCTCAGTAGAACTGTTCAATGTCCCATTTGCTCCTCTATATCTTTTGTATGTAATATAGAATCAATATTTTGTCAGTATGTCTGAGAAAATGAAAAAAGGTTTTCATAATCATGTAGTTAAGCACAGTGTTTTCTGCACATATTCCTATGAAAAAAGAATCAGTGAATTTAAAGAAAACTTGAAAATAAATGGAAAGGAGTAATGAAAGTAAAACTAATACTATAGATGAGGTAGAAGTACTTTAAAGAAAGTATAAAAGGTGAAGAAAATCAGTAATATGGAAAGCACTGGCACTATAAAGGTACTCAATCAGTTTATCTACTCTAACATCCTTTGACTTCCACTTCATGAAATGTTACTGTCAACATACGTCTCTTTTTATCTCAGTAATACTCAATCACTCAATCAAAACCAAGAATTGTTGTGCTTGAATACTCTTCAAATAACACTTTGGGGCTTTTCTTGCTGATGTGATGTTGCTTAGGGTATTTTTGTGAGGTTTTTTGTTTGTTTGTCTGTTCGTTTTAAAAAACAACCACTATAAAAATATGGAAATCTATGTTCTATTACTATTAAAATGCAAAGTTATCATTTTACCAATACTGAATGTTTTTCATAGCAGACACTAAGAGCACTGTCAATAAAAGATGAAATAACTGTTATAAATACCAAAACATAGCACAGCAGAAGACTAACTGCATAGATAAGCTTTTACATTGTTTTAGCGTCACTGAAAAGTAAATCAATTTCCATATGCAATCTGTTGTCTAAGAGAAAGTATCCTGACAAATTTGCTGTAACGAGCATATAACCAATTTAGATTATGCAATTTTTGGCTTTATATTACATTAATGAAAACTAAAACCAGTCCAATAAGTACACATTTCTAAGTGCTAAATTAGTTATCATGGACATAGGTGTCTTGTCTGACCAGAGGCCTTTGCTGACATTTGAAGTGCCATTCAATGTGCAACCCATCTTTCTGTAGTTGGCAAGTAAGACACAGACTCTAAGGGAGATCCAGTCTGGAATGGTGACTGGAAACTCGATATGATTTACTACAATGTGAGATATAACACCAGATGTCCTTGTGTTGGCTGGCAGTCAAGCCTGGTGCTGACAGCAAAACATTTCCTTGCATAAGCTTTGTTCTCTTTCCTCAAAGTAATATTTCAAATCAAATCTGCAGTCCAAGCTAGCACTTTCTGGCATGATATATGGGTGCACAGAATTCTTTTTCATATACATAAATGCCATTGGCCATCCTTCCCTCCCCTCACAATTAAGTATATCAAATATATGTATGCAATAAGAAACAGGACGTCAATTTTTCTTGAAATTTTTTATTAACTAGCTGTTTTATAATAAACCACCAAAAATAGCATGTAGATTTCTTCTTTGGTGCTGGTCTTAACTTCAAGTTGTTGTAATGGGAATAATAGATAATAATTCTGTAGCATATCAGCTCTTCCTGTTCGCAGCAAGACGCCCTTTTCACCAGAGGGTACAGAAAGATGATGAAAGAATAACTTTTCTTGCTGGGGGAATTCAGAGGTTGACATATAGCTCCAGAGTTCACCTAAAGACAAATGTTTGTCTTACTCAAATGTCATTCATTATTTTGTTAGCCTGAAAGAGAAGAACATCCTTTCTTGCACTGGAAGTTTGAGAAGCATACATAAAACAATTAAATGCATTTGGTGTCAGCATTCATGGGATGAAGAATGAATGAAACAAGTGACTGAAAATAAGTAGAATATCAATAATGCTAAATAAGCAGTGCAAAAAGATATGTTTGATTTTTACAATGAAAGACTGCAATATAAGTCTCTGATAGTGAAAGAGACATCCTTGTGTTTTGTTTTTGTTTGCTTAAATTCTATTTAAAATTCATAAGCCTCTAAAGAACACTAAATAGTAGAATCTATTAATTTCAATGAAAACTATTTGTGAGGAAAATGCTTAGTAGCAGATTACGCATCATGGAACTCAGCCAGGAAGTTGTTAATTTTGCCAACAGATGTTCATTTTTCCAGTCGTGCTAATCTTGCAAGTCATTTTCCCCCACAAAATCTGTAAGAACCCTTGTTCATTCCCAAAGGCATGTAAGGTCTGAAGGACTTAGAAAGGAAGAGTAAAAAACAGGAAATCTACTGTTGTATAGTGAAATGTTTTCCTATTACATTCTTCTGTTTGGAAAATCCCTCCAAGAGAGTTACCTATCTTTACATTTTCTTAAAAACTGACTGACAGCGAAAAAAAGTCAAAGCAAAATGTATCTCATGCAAGCTTAAAAAGAAAAAGGGTGCATTCAACAATAATTTGTTTTAAAGCACTTATAAATTATTTTTAAATTTCAGATTTCTTTTTATTTTACCTGCTAAATGAACACAGGAGGTAATCGGTTGTACTATGTTCAAATATTTAATTAATAGTAAGTCAACCATATGATTACAGAAACAGTATTACTCCAGGAGGCTTTTGATCATATCTTTAGTCAACAGACAAATCAAAGTACATGTGCATATCCTGATGATGTCTCAGCCACGCAGGACTGACACAGTAGTTCAGCATGGATGATTATCCAAATTACACAAGATAATATACTGCAGAGATACTGTTGTGTTAAAAGTTTGCATAGAACTGAGCCTTTAATAAAACCTTGATTTTAAATGCTATTTATATTATATTTTTTTTAAAATTATAGTAATAACAATAATGATTTTGATGATGATAATAAAAATAATAACAATAGTAATAACAATGAACATATTTTTTTCCCTATTCTGCTTTCATTTCTTGTGCTTTTCCCCAGTAAAACTTTCTAGAGATGTACAGATATTTTATTTGTCTGGGAAATTTGCTGACTCTTTCTGTCCCAAATTTGCCATTATGCAGCTTCTATGAATTTATCAAATCCCCAGGTTGAGCTGCAATTTTCTAATTCCTTCCAACTTCTAAAATCCCTGCTTTCCATATGGTGTGTAGTCCTGAAATTGACGGAGTTAGGTAAATGAAAATTCACACTGCAGTGGCAGTTGTTTTTTTAAATATTCAGGTAGGGTCCAAATCAGCACAAAAGAAGTGCATCAGCGATAACAGCATGATTTGATTATAGATCATAGCCTTCTTTTATATTACTGACTCTTCCCCTCCAAAAAAAACCCCAGATGTTTCCACTTCTCAAGAATCTAAGAGAATATGCCATACAGATGGTGTCTGGCTGCTAGACACTGACAGTCTAGCTATTGTCCATATTGGCATTAGCTGATTTAATATCAGATACCTTAAGCTACCATAGAAGCTAGCAGTATCAAGTGTGAGCACTAGGCCATTTGAACAGATTGAGGTCACACTGGTTTGGGTTTGGGAGCAGTGCGGTGAGATCATGCAGTGATAGGCTACTCAAATTTATTTTACTTCCAGATCTATGGGGTCTGTTGTGTAATTTTTACTGCTTTTGGAAGCAAAATCTCATGGCTCCATTTCTCATTGTGTGATACTAACCAGCATCAACTAGCACAAATCAAGATTATTTCAATCAGAATTTTATGTCAAAACAGTAAATTCATTGGAACTTTTTTACAGAAATATTCCAATATCAACAAAGCTTTAATTAGTAAGTAAAGCTTCTGTATATAATTCCTCATAAATAAGAACAGACCAATCCAGAATAACTAATTAAGTTCTTGCCCCTAGTTAATAAAGCTAATGATTCTGAGGGAAAAGAAAAAAAAAAGTGGTCAAGAACTTAAATCCATGGTGTGGTCCTATCTATCCTAGAAAGAATCTATCCTAGATTCTTCACAGTTTTATATATGGACTGATTTCTTTCTTCTATTCCAGTCAAGTGGATAATGTTTCTCTTTCTTTTCTGTTTAATCTTGAAAGGTCATGAATTTAGAAAAATACTTTTCCATTCAGTTATGGTCAGAAAATTCTTGACTTTATTTAGAGAAGGATAACATCTCTTTCATTTGTTCAGCCATAGTCTTGGAAAAGATTTTCACAGTAGTGCACATTTATATAATACAATGCAACTTTAACTTCAAAGTTTCAATAAGATTTCCTATATAATAATATCTATTTACAAATTGCAAATTTGTACACCATTTATTAGGATTTCTAGAAATAATATTAAATGTTTAGACTCATTTAAGAAAGATACACTCATCTAGATGTTACTTCTGCTTTTCAAAATGCAGCATATATTTGCAAATAATTCTTTGGACATAAACTGAATTTTCCTTTTTCAAATCATTGGCTGCAGACAAAATTGGGAACAAAAGTCCTAATTGTTTTAAATTGCTCAGTCTGCTATGTCCAAAAAACTCATTGTGACAATTGTATGATCTGGAATAGTGTGTACAAACCCCAGTCACAACCATATACTTAGATGAAAAGTACTGCACATACATGGAAAATCCTAAGATGAGAATCTTACAATCCATGTAATCAGTCTATGTCTTAAAATACAATGACAATGAAAAAGAAATCTGTCCCCAAAAGTCTTGTGATATGTACCCCATTTTCCAGTATGTTCAATCACTAAAAATTCTTTGTTTGGACACACAATCAGCTCTCATGGTCTTCACTCATTTGAATCAAGTAGCAATGATTCCTCTCACACTGAGGAAGAACTGATAAGAAAAATAAATTCAATTCCTATCTAGATACAAGTATTCAGGTTTCCAGTTTTAATTTATTAAAGAGTTATACTCAGAGCAAAGGAGGCAGGTCCAAAAAGATCTGCTTTTAAACCTGTCAGATGAAGAGTTACTGGGAAAATGGAGAGGAAATTAATCATATTTTCTACATCATATATTTTTCTCTATGTATTGTCAGTATAGTCAAGATTAGCCTCTGATATTTAGCTAAAGGAGTTTGGCTTTCCAAAAACAAACAAAAAACCCAGACAACGAAACTGAACATATGGTGATTGTTGGTTTTAACTTCCTATTCAATTAATGCTGATGCATCATTTAAAAAAAAATAATTCTCATACATCTGGCCAAGTTGCAAATTCTTTTATGATCAAGATTTATCTGAACTATGTGAGTTTTACTCCACATCATTCTTCTGTTCTGCTCCTCCATTTTTCTTCTCATTTCTACTCACCAGGAATAATAATATACCTGCAATCATTGGCAATGATAATAATTTCATGCTTTTTGTTTGTCACATTTGAAATTTCAGTTTCCTTTCTCCTGAAACCACAGTAACTATAAGCTAGACATTTTAAACCAGGAAATCTAGTAATGCTGCTTTTAATGAAGGCCAAGCATATTGGCCCTTAGGTCTAGAGCTTTTAAGTAAGTGATTAACATCACAATATCCAATTATAATACGTAAGAGCTGGAAGCTCTGGAATGTGTTTCAAAGGCAGTAGCTGTAAATATTTGCTAAAACATCTTCAGAAAACAGTATTAAAAGGTTTAAGAATTGCAGATCTAGGTCTCAGCTCTGAAGTAGGCAGGTTCATGTGAAAATATGGTGAAAATATGATCAAAATATATTCTTGTAATTTAACACAGGTCAGAAATGTAAGAGAAAAATAATTGAAGAGCTTCGACATGAGATTTTCAATACAGCATTAAAATGTATTGCACACACACCAAAGCTGTCCAGTAGGGCTTATATGATCCATTTGTGAGTTTAGAGGTTTATAACAGACATAAAATATAAACACTATTATGCAGTACTTTATGTTTGCAACTCTTAAGCATAAGCTCTGCAGTAGCTCCATGAATTAGGTGAACAGTATCAATGGAAAAAAGCCCACTGACAGCAATGCAAATAAATGAAAATAAACTGGACTGTAAATAGCATAGTTGTAAACTGTTTCTCAAAGAAATCTCCTGCTCTGACAACTAGTTTATTTTATATAACTAAATAAATCCTGTGCCTTTCAATAAGCGTTTAGGGTTGAATTTTCAATCACATCAATGCGCACAAAAATCATTAACAATATAATTTAATTCTACAAAGAGTTTACCAAGGTGAATAATGAATCTACTCATCTCTCCTCAGAAAGTTCATAATGAGAGCTGAGCAAGATGCAAATCACTGAAGTGGCATGGTCTTAGTTCATATGTTAGATCTTTATTCAACAATCTTAGGATAACATAAATAAGACAAATGAAATAAAATTCATCTAACTCAACCTGCAGCAAGCCCTGCCTTTCCACTGTCCTTACCTTTATGTTTAAAAAATTATTTTTCCCCAGAGAAAATAAGCAGGTACAAAAAATGTCTATATTTGTATTTCTATTAAGGCTTTTAGAAATTAAAAGGTTTCTTTGGAAATCACTGTATAGCAAAGCATAATTATGGCACAATGATCACTCAGAAACTGTAAATCTGTAGTAACAGGTTTTTTGTATATTTTGGAATTGCTGTGCTTACCAACAGTTCAGAATAAATAAAGCCAATAAAAGCTTATGGAAAAAAAATGAAACCATTCTGGCAGATACTGACTGAGGAAGAAGTAGGTAACAAACTAGCGAGGTAATAGGAAACAATTCAGTATCAGTTTGCAAATGTTATTAAGAATAGGCAAGACGTCCACCTACTTTTCTTTTGGATAGTGTTTTCTTTTGATTCCATTACACTATGTGTATTAAATGTTCCCCTTCTATCCTGTGCTTTTTATGATTGCTCTAATCTCTGTCCTTCACATCCAAATAACTTCTATTACTACTCTCCAAACCAATACAGCCTGAAATCTGCAAGACACCAAACTTTTCACTTTCAAAGTCAGAGTCCTTTTCTTTGAATTAACATTTTTTCACTGTACTTAAAAACCAAATAAATTGTTTGGAAGAGAATTGTTTTCAGTATTAGCTTAAAGAACTTTCAGAGTATACATTATAATAATGTTCCCATACATTCACTCAAAAACCAAACAAACAAAAAAACCCCAAAAAATAAACCAAACCAAAAACAAGCAAAACAAAACAAAACAACAAAAACAACCACTGAAAAACATATTATAATTCTGTTTCTTAATGGCAATATGTGGAAAGTCAAGATCATCACTGAATATTTGACTCATTGTTGATTGCCAATTATAAAACCTTCTGATTAAAACTGAAAAGACAATTTCTCCTACAAATGCAAAACATGTTTCCTAATTTATTTCAACCTTCTACAGTTAATTACATTATAAAGATAATGTAATATAAAAAAAATAGGCAAATGTAGATTAGTGAAGATCCAATGACTGTTAGATCTGTTACATATGTTGAGCAGAAAGATTAGTTGTTACTTGCATCTCTTGTGAATTGTATTATCCTACTCTATCATGCAAGGAAAATTTAGAAAATATCTATTTTGTCCTGGTGTCTGAAGCTCCAAAGTTAGTTTGTTCCAGTTGACAAAGGAGAATTTGCAGATTTGAGACTCAGATTTAGATATTAGATAGTGCAGATGTGAAAGGCATAATTGTGAGACAATTGTGCTTTAAAAGGAGATAAAAGGCATGAACACAATCAACATAAGCAGTAAAATCTTCTGCATCAGTCAGCAGTCAGGCTGTTGAATTTGCAGAGTGGTGGTTCCTACTGTGCAGCAGCCTTAAGTGGGGAATAGAATCCCTTTTGAAATACTCCCCCACACTAAAAGAAACATCATTCTGGTCTAAATGTGCCCATTTACTTTTATAAAAAAAGACTCCACCGTTATGATAAATTCACTTAAGCATATGTGCATGTCATTTTATTCTACTTAAATACTACATGTTTCTCAAACCATAAGAAGCAGGATAGTCTCATTGAAGACTTTAAATTATTCCATTTGGAGAAAAATATCCTGCTTTTTTAGATTTTTCTTTTATTACAAAACTTAATTACAATGAAAATAAGTTCTGTGCAAGCTGTCTTGCCTTAAGAAGTGTTTAAAGATCGAATATTAATTGTAACTTGTGTATTTTTGCCAAGGTAATAGATGACCTTTCAACTCAGTGTCTCAGTAATGTATCTTCATAAACATAATGTATCTGCTACAAGTCCTGCACACTTTTAATACTGCTGCTTCTTGGAAATACACAGATAAACCATTTCCTCAGATTGCCAATACAAAATTGGTTTCAAGAAATTCCATTGAAGAGTGCACATTCTCCTTCCACCCACTTGAGAACTAACCAGGCTTACGAATATTTATAATCGTATGTGAAAATCCAGGATTAGTATATTTAAGGTGCTGGGCAACACAACATACTTATATTCCAAATAATTTACTGTTTAATGACAATGCAAACCAAGTAGAAAGATGGTTTACACAGAATCACACAGATCACACAGAATATTAGGAGTTGGAAGGGACCTCGAAAGATCATCTAGTCCAACCGCCCTGCCAGCGCAGGATCACTTAGACTAGGTCACACAGGAACGCATCCAAGTGGGTTTTGAATGTCTCCAGAGAAAGAGACTCCGCAACATCACTGGGCAGCCTGTTCCAGTGTTCCGTCACCCTCAGCAGTGGAAAAGTTTTTCCTGATGTTCACATGGAATCTCCAATGCTCCCGCTTGCTCCCATTGCTGCTTGTCCTATCATTGGACATCACAGAGAAGAGCCTGGCTCCTTCCTCTTGACACTCACCCTTTACAAATTTATAAACATTAATGAGGTCACCCCTCAGTCTCCTCTTCTCCAAGCTAAAGAGAGACAACCCTCAGCCATTCCTCATAAACGAGATCCGCCACTCCCTCAGTCATCTTTGTGCCTCTGCGCTGGACTCTTTC
>NW_010205280.1:10389-16719 GCF_000695765.1 Mesitornis unicolor | reverse complement strand
TTTTCCAACCAAGCGATTCTGTGATTCTCTGTGATTCTGTAAAGCAGGGTTTTGAAGCAGTGTCACAGTCAGAGCATGTCCACGCCTCCACCTAAAAATCAGACTAAGGGTCCCTTGGGCCTCTTTCTTAAATTTAATTTCCCATTGGATCTCTTGCATCTCATCCCAGACAAGAATGTGAGACAAAGTGTTCTTGCTGTCCTGAGGATAATGGGTGTCTTTGGTTTAAATGTGTGTTCGAGACCCTCCTTAGAGCTGGGGTATTTTCCTTATTTTATTTTACAAATTGATCGTTCCCCAGAGTGGTTTGGGATACAAAGGCCAATATAGAGCTGCTTGCAGGATTTCTTCTTTTTTTTAATATGTTTTAGAGTGAAATAAAACATGGAAAAACCATTTGAGGGGTGATTTGTGCCCACACTTTCCTTAATGAAGCAGCAATAATTCACAGCTGTCATCCATAATTTAGTGTGCTCTGATATGGGCTGCCACCTGACCGTGGGCTTGTGGTGGCCGTGACCCAGCCACAGACACCCAAGTCACCACGCTATCCCGTCCCCCATGGAAACTTCTGGTGCCGCAGGGGAAGGGAAGCTGTGTGCTTTTCTCCACCATGGTTCCTGGAGTGCTCACACGTTGGGTTTTCTGACCAGGATTTACCTTTCTTGTGTGGGTTTTATCCTTTGGATAAGCATTAAGGTGCACCCCAGTGATTCAGTGCTGCTACTGTGCTTTGCTTGATGGGTTAATTTTGTTGGGTTTTGGGTAAGGTGACATGGGAAAAGTCACTTAAGCACCCAGCTCATCTCATGTCCCTGTTGTGCAAAGGGGGGTGGCTGCAGTGCCCTGCACCCATGTTTGAAGGTGGCTGAGTCTGGGTTTGGATCCAGGCCGATCCTTTGTGCTTTGTGGAGACGGCATTTATTTTTAGTGGCTTCTGCGGTGCTGATTGCCATGGAAACACAGCGGCATTGCACAGCTTCTCTGATGGATGCGCTGCTTGTGCTGTGCTCATGGACCATGCAGTGTGGTCGGGGTTTTTGGGAGGGAGGTGGCAGCTCCGTGTCCCATGTCTGGTCCATCCCATGGATTCAGCTCATGGGCAGATCTGGGGCTGGCTACCACCCCCTCTCCACCCCTGGGAACCAAATGCCATCCTCCAAACCTGTCCAGGGAGAATTTTAAATGCATCCTTGGAGCATTTAACACTGCTCAGCGGGGAATTAACCACTCAAAACCCTGTTGACTAAAGCAGATCAGCCTTTTTTTGTATGAAATGTATGTAGAAAAGTGAAGTGCAACGTGGGTAGTTCTGCACCTTTTGGTGCAGTTTGGAAGCAGATGCTGAACCCATGTGGCTGAGAGCAGGGCCAGGCACAGCCGCTCATCTCCAGAAACCTCTGAACATCTCCACTCCCCTTGACCTTGGAAAATCTACCCTTTCCTATCATGAGTTGCTTGAGCACTGGTTGCTCTTCACTCGTCAGTGATCTCGCTGAAGATTCTGCAAGAAGAGAAAAAGAATCTGTTAATTAACATACCCAGGAATTTTTCTTTTTGCTTGGGTGTGATAGGGCAGCTATTTGGCTCCAAGATTACGGCTAAAAATTACTTGAGGAGATAAAAGGCTGCAGAGAGCCTCTTTCTACTTCAGTATAGTAATTTCAGCAGCTCGGTTTTCTCGAAGACAAATGCGCTTTCTGGTCCCTGAGCTGTCTCGCTCCCTTCTGCCCTTCAGGGAGGCAGCAAGGAGCTTTCCCAGGGGCTGCCTTTGGGATTTATGAAGTGCACTGCAATACTCAGCCGCTCCGCCTCTGTTTCCTGAAAAAGCACAGCACTTGTTACCCTGTGCCACTTCTAATTGCAGTGCTCTCTCCATCAGATGTAATAAATCTGGACAAAACGACGATGGAGCAATCCAGCAGCAAATTGGATACAGCTGGGATTGCCTGGGGCTGCCTGTGATGCCCTCCCCAGCACTGTCCCTGTGGGTTGTGATTTAACCCTGCAAAGCTGAGCAACCTTAAAGCTGCTCGTTCAATCCCTCCCTTCCCTGGGATGGGAGAGAGAATTGGGAGAGTAAAAATAAAGAACTCATCAGTTGAGATGAAGACCAGTTAATAGTTGAAATAAACCAACTTGAAATACTATTAATATCAATGAATTGTAATAAGAATAGGAACAACTATGATAAAGCAATCAAAGTGATCCTCAGCTCACAAACAGCAGCCACTGCCTGTACAGCAACGACAACACCACAGGGGAGGGGTAAGCCTCAGGAACTGAGATGGGCGCCATCAGGAACGAAAAGGGAAGAGATTGAAGAAAAAAGGAAGGGTTGAAGGGGTCATCCCCTGCAAGCTCCCCATCTTTATCATTCAGCTGCGATCACACCCGGATAATCTGTCCTGGGTCACCCCACCCGAAAGTCCTAGACTTTTGCTTCCCCCCATCCTCTTGTGCAGAGAGAGCCAGCACTGCAGCTGGCTTGTAAATGTATTTCATGTTACTGTTGGAGGAGGGTCCTGGCGCCCCCCTGTGGCTTATTTAAGGATTTTGGGGGTATTGACCTGCAGAGTTGGCATGACTGGGGACCCCCATGGTACCGAGGGAGGAGCCAAGGAGTAGTTTTAAAAACTAAATGAAGCCTGATGCAGATACATAGTGGTTTTTTTAACCATCATTTTGAAGCTGTTCATTGTTTCCCAGGCTGTGCCTGCTTGCCGTGAGTAGAGGAATGAGCAGAGGGAGGGCTGCTCCCCCATCCCAGGATGTGTCACTTCCCTTTCCAGCTGACTCCAAGAAAACGCAGACAGCAAGGAATGCCTGCCCTACCACATGGCATTTTCAGAGAGTTCGCCTGTGTTAGTAAGCACACCCTTACTAACACAGGGGTCCTCCTTCTTGTGTTTGGAGGTGCTGGTGTTTTTTGTGGCACACGGGCTGCTCCAGAAGCTCCAAAATGTGGAGGTGGCTCTGGAAGGGGGCCCTGGGGCTGCCCTAGGATGCACAGAGCTGCGGCTGCCCCTACATCCTCATCCCGCGGTGCAAAACTCCATGCATTTAAACGCTGCTGGTGTCAGATGAACACTTAAAGCCAATTAAGAGCCTTAATGAACCCTTCCCTGATGGGGTTTCATTCCCTTTGGCAGAGGCGGCATGGAGCAGGCGTGCGGTAGCCGAAAGGCTGTCGTGACTCTTGCTAATTGCATCGTGCATTTGGAAATTGCTGTGCTCCTATGGGATGAAATCTATATGTCTCCTTGGATATCACTTACAGAAATTATCCAACTTAATCTGTACCTGCTTAGATTTTTTTGCTTAAAAACATCTAAATAGGACATTCCTGGTTATTAATTGCTGCTAATTTGTCCTGCTTGAGCTGAGCTGTAGCTGTGCATGCAAATAAATTACAGATCTGTGTATACATAGCTGAAAAATATTGGGGGAACACTTAAGAGGTTAGTGTGGAATCTGAAAAGCTAGGGTGGATTTTAAAATAATTTTAAAAGAGGATGAATTTTAAATGATTTTTAGTAGAGTTGCTGGATCAGAATTTGCATGCTGCATTCCTTTAATTTGGAATGAGGCAGAATACATTTATCATGAAGAAGATCAGGATGGACTTTCCTTGTGTAATGTTGTGAGTGCCTCATTGACCAGCACAGATTTAACTGAAATGCACATCCTGATAGAAAACTGCATATAGATTTAAAAAAACACCTTTAAATAGGCAAACTGTGTGAATGTACTAATTCATCATGGGAACCTAACACTTTTCTGAGTAGAAAACATCTACTGGAGGTTTTCAGAAACTCTTATTAACATGTGAAAACCAGGAGGTTTGAGCAGGATGATGTCTGAGCCAGAGGACGCTGCATTAAACCCAAATTGTGACCCTGGAGGTGGCAAGGCCATGTTTTACAGGAACGAACTGCTTAAAAAACTGGTGCTATAAAGGATATTATTTGAGGGTTTTAATGGCTATTCTGTACCTCTGCACTTCTTGTTATTGCCATAACTTCCCCTCATTCCAGGCAGCCTGGGATTGTGGTTTAATACAGATAAGTGCAGGGCATTACACAGAGATTAACCCACCCGTGGGTTAAGGAGGGGCACCCAAACGGTGAGAGGTGCTGCTGCGGGGATGGCACCCGGATGGGTTCCCTATCGTGTGTCTGACTCCAGGGACAGCAGCTGGAATAAAAATAGAAAAAAAGCCATAGGAATTTTTAAAGGTTGGACTAAGACTATTAATAATAAGTTATGATTTGTAGTAGGTCTCAAGTATAGACCTCAAAGTTTTTTCTATACTTTTATACAGTTAGAAATTTGTAATTATTATGAGAACAGCTCATTACTTTAACCAACAATTACCCAAAAAAAGCAATACAAAAGGCAGACACTGCCCCAGCCCTGAGCTGGGCTCGGTTTGAAGCTTCCCTGGCCAAGGCCTTGCACCCTCGTCCTGCACCCCGAGCACCCGAGGATGCTGAGTATTTGGATACAGCCCCAGCAATGCGGTATCAATATTTAATGCCATCTGGCCAGCTTTGCTTTCAGGAAAGCAATCTTTCTGCATTTTTCATAAGGTGAGCCAGAGTCTCCTTACCTGCCAGAATATATAATCACCCAAGAGACAACATTTGATAGCGCTACCTACATAAATGAGAAATTACAGGAACATCCACCCCCACAATAGCCCGCTGCACCACCAACAATGCTCCATTGACAGAGGAACAAAGTGACGGTGTCTGCTTTTAATTTAGTTTACTTTCAAGGTGACTGATACCTTCTAAGGCCTTTGGCAACAGCAGAGAGTTGCTGTGGTTAAGGAAATGTTAAATATGGACAGCTGAGTAAGCACAATATGCCCTTTACACAAGTGTTTAAGAACTTTATTTTCATTTTGTTAGCCAACTTCCAAGTGCAAGAACTTGAAGACTCTCACAAGGCTTGAACTTATGTATCTGTAAAATAAGTATGTGTTACTTCAGCTGCTTGGGGTTGGGTTAAAGGCTTCTGGAGTCGCTGGAAACCTTTCCCTTTTTGGGAAGTGCTGTAAAGTTTAATCACAAATGAGGAAACATGTTGGAACAGGCACAGAATATTTTAACAGCTCAAAGTTTGAGTCAATTTGCTAGTTTTGCAAAATGTTTGCTGCCATCTCTGCTAAATAGATTGGATAACACCGGTTTCTGTGGAAGTTATATTTTATGGGTCTACTTCCAAAAGAGAATGGAACTGCTTTCATAAAAGCACCTAAACTCATCTGGGGCTGGATGTAGACCAGAGCACTTCAGAGCTGCCTTTCCTGATCCCATGTAGCTTTTCCCCGATCCCTCTGCAGCCGCTTCTCTTTGCACTGCAATGGCTTTAAAACCTTGCTATCTTTAGAGGCTTTTTTCCTCTTTGTGGCGCTCCAAACAAGGTTGTGTTTGTGCTCCCAAAGTGGCGGCTGTGATTATAGTGCTGTAATCTCCATATCAGCTTTTGTGTTTCAAACCAGAGAGGAGGGAAATTAATTCAATTCAAGTGCCCGCTCCTGTCATGTTTTTCTCTAAACACCGTTTGCTCTGTGAGCAAATGGATTGGGAAAAGTCATAACTCTTTTCATCTTGAAGGTGATGAAATCCCTGAGTTTCTACAGATCCCTTGGGGAATGGATGTTCCTGATGGACAGGGCGACCTGAGGAGCTACAGCACACGGGAGGAGGAGGGATGGAGCAGCTGGATTGGCTCCACTGCAGCTGGGTGGGTGCGGATGCAATGCTCTGTGGCCACATCCAGCAGGATCTGCACCACAATTTGCCAAGAGGAGCCCACGTGGCTGCGGGTTCACCGTCAAGGGGAGCACATGCGATGCTCACAGCTTCTGGGACCCGGACCTTTTTTGCGCTCCTGTCCATCTAAATACCTTACTTTGCACAAACTCCATTGAGGTGCGCTCTTTGCAGGTGTTTTAGGTTGTTTTTTCAGACCTGTCCTCATTCGTGGTGAACCGAATCCTGTTGGCAAGCGGCGAGCTGCTGCAGATGTTTCCATGAGAAGGTCACGGCTCTTCTTTCGGGTTAAGCCACGCAGACACGTCTCTAATTACAGCTTTGTGAGGTTATAGAGGGAGGGAAGCGCGCGCTGAAAATCAGTTTAAATGATTTGAGGGCAGCGACTCGGTGCCCAGGCGGGATGCGAGATGCTGGCGGCACGCACTGGGACAGTGGGCAACAAAAATGCAGAGGAAGCCCTGAAGCTGAGGAAGCAATCAGTGCTGTCCGTGGGGAGCCGGGACCGGGCCCTGCGGAGCTCCTCGGACAGCGGCAAGGATGCTCG